>NW_024962255.1:13007514-13171584 GCF_019238085.1 Lagopus leucura | reverse complement strand
AAAAAAAATCTAGGAATGTGTACACATCAAAATAATTTCAGCTCCATTTAAAAAACCATTTAGTTCAAGTGTGACACATGAACCATTATGCATTTGTGAAAACCAATTTTATGTGATCTACGATTAAACTAACCTTTCAGAGAGGTGTAAAGTGTGATGGTTATCATGTTTTAAAAGCCTTGCAAGATCACATAAACAATTTCAAACTAACAGTTTTCTAATGGTTTGTGTTTAAAATGATTTTGAGGCAAGTTAAGCACTGTGAACTTTTATCTCTAGCTTCTTTTTGAACATACAGTACACAAATTTTCCTTACAAACAGAACTTGCTGCAAATTCATGCAATCTCAGAGCAAGAAGGGAAAGAACTGTGCTGGTGCTAAGGATGAGCAGCAGCGTGCTGTTCAGCAGTAAGTGAAAAGCACTTGCTTTGCCCCTGCTTTCCCTGGAACTGCAGAAGAAGGTAATTATATGTTAATCTTTACAATAAAACTCATGTCCAGGGAGCTGATCTTTAGAAACTGACACCATCAAGTCTCCTCATGCCTTCACCCGGCAAGTAATAAACACAGAAGATAATTAGTAAATGCAGAAACCTGTAGATTATTTTCTTTGACTTCTTTTGCTTTTTAAATTTCTTTTTGCGAGCACTGAAACCTTAATCCAGGCATTACCATCTCCTGCATCAATGCTTAGACCCAGCTTTTCATTTCTCCTGTCCTTCTTCTACTGTCCAAATTGTCTTTAATAACATAATGATGAAACTGCTGTGGAAGTCCATTACTCACTATACTTACCTTTGAAATGGGAGGAGTGACTTTCTCCATCTTTCCATCTGATGTATTCTGCTCCCAGTTATTAAATATTCTTCTTGAATCCCTTACACACTTTTAAGTCTTTTTTGTTATGTTTACAGTGTTAGCACAGATCTTTACACATCTTACAAAAACACTTTTTCCTTAAAAGTCTAGACTTTTTTTTTTTTTTAATCAAGACTGCAGTTATTGATTTATCCACCAGAATGTGGGTAGTCCTCTGTTGCGTCCTGTCTGTTTCTCTCCTTTTTGGCACATGCATACTGATCCTAACCATAGGTTACATTGAGAACAAGCCTAGTTTTCAATGTTTTTTTTGTTGTTGAATTTTTCTTTCTTTTTTTTTTTTTTTTAATAAAAGCTCTTTAAGAGAGATACAAATCCTTCTACCCTATTTGATGGATTTCCTTTTGACACCGTCAGTTGAGAGACTTTGGAATGTCTAAGTAACTTCAAAAGTATCACAAAGCTGAAAACAATCACCTTCTTCTCAGACATATACTTGTATTTGTTATGGGTTGTCAGCACCCAAATGCATTCATGGAGGTCTTAAGGGCTTGCATCACGAAAAAATAAATAAGTACTAATAACTTGTGTAAGACTTCCTTGAAGCATAAATCAAAAATTAAAAATAAAAGATTAGTTCAATACATCTATAACAATCTCACAGTTCTCTCAAACAGCTGTTTTGTTTTTTTTTTTCCCTGTCTTTAAAAATTCTGGCCTTTGAATAAATGTCACTGTGAAAAACCTTCTGAATAGGGCACAGGTGAAGAAAGTACCAGCTAAAGATGATGCTAAATTTTACTGAGTCTGTATTCTCACTATAATCCCAGATTACCTTACAGTTGTTTAAAAAAGGATTTGTATTTTTTTATTTCGTGACACCAGTTTCAAATGAGGCTGAAAGGGATGCATTTGGGTTGTCCCACAAATTACTCACTTGTTCAAAATTAAGCCAAAAATTCTGCTGCACAATTTCTTCCTTTATTAGAAAAATAAAAGTTTCTCCACCTACTTTAAAATTCTTGTTTGGCAGATGAATATTTTATATGAGGTAGGTAGGAAGTAATTTGCAGGAAAAGAGAAGGAAGAAATTATTCTTGCTCCCTGTCAAGGCCTTTAGTTTGGTCCTAGGCAGCTAAAACTTTGGGACAAGAATACTATTCTGGACTTGCTTTTGTTGATTTTTTTGTTTTTTTAGGTTGCAAAACAAATTCTACCTTTGAGAATGGAAAATGTCTGACTCCACCAGTGGGAGCTCATGCCAAATATCTTTTAGGTGTGCAAGGTGCCAGATCATCTACATTTAATGACCAGCCTTCCAATTTCATCAGTATATCCACGTCAGAACATCTCCATCTCTTCAATAAACAACTGTTGGTCTGTATGACTATATTTAATGTGAAAATTGAATGGAATAACTGAAAGTAAGAACTAATTCTGCAGACTTAAGATCAGAAGACAGAAGAAAATTAGATTTCAGAATGATCAAAAGAATTTAGATTTTCACCCATATTAGGCTTTCTTCTTTTGCTCACAAAGAAGACAAATTGTTTCTCTAATGTAGACTGTTAATATGTCTCCTATTTGAGCTGCACATTTACTATTTTTTTAATAAAATCATTATTATTTAGTAGGTGACAACTGGCTTCATATTAACACCCTTCCTTCCTCTACTAAATGGAAACCAGATAAAACATTAATGGGAATGCATTTTGGTGTCAAAACCATTAACATTCTTCCAAAATGCGTAACTGTTCTCCATTATCTTCAGTTAATATTGCCAACATAAAAAGATGCTCATGAACATACACAAGGGATGGGAGAGAAAAGAGGGGAAGAAAGGAGCTGGAATGAGGAATGAGAAATTAATGTCTGCACCAGGATAGGCATCTTCATTGAGTAGGAACCTGGATGTTTATAAGAGGACACGTGCAATTAGAAAGGCAAGCTGATGAGAGGATAAAAACAAAACAGGGTTGAGCAACAGCAGCAGCAGCAGCAGCAGCCAGTTTTACTTCTGGATTGGAGGGAAAAATAAAGGCAAAAAAAAAAACCAAACAACAACCAAACAAAGAAACAAACAAACCAGTAACTGAATAAAGTTTTTAACTACTTTTTTGTTTAATTCCACAAGTTTTCACAAGGACAAAGTTATAGAAGGAAACCCACAGCAGTTGCTAGGTCATGCAGAACCATTAATTGTCATACCTTGGCCCATTCTATTCATCCTTGTTGCACTTTAGAAAAAGAAGTAAGCTATGTAAGTTTTACAATGCTTTTAAATTGTCATATTTCCTGTAGAGCACTTTAACTGGCACATCCTTATAGAAATAAATATTCTCAGGGCAAAACACGGTAACTTTCTTTGCAAAAAGAAAAACATGAATTTGTCTTTATGATCAAAAGCAACTGTAATATATTGACTTGTAGGTGAGCAACCAAAATTTGCAACATATTTCACTGACAGGACTCACAGCTGCATTTGAATGCACACACACATATATACTGTATTCCAATTGTTATGCTTAATACTGTGCAGTGGCTCTCTGTAGCCCACTTATATGGTTACAGGTTTTGTCAGTAAAAGTGCTTGGCTTCATTGTCAATTCACACAGCAAGCAAATCTTCAAAATTACCATGCTTGGGGAAGGGGAAGGTAAAAAACAACACTAACCATAAAAGCACCTTGTCTGGGTTGGCAGATGCAATGCTAATCACTCCCATATCCAAGTTTTTTCTTTTTTTTCTCTCTGCATGCTTTCTTGCTGGGTAGAGAGTGAAGGTGGTACAAGTTTCCAGCCTTCCTACCCATCACCCAGGGAACTTCTTCACACAGCCTAGAACTATTTCTAGATTTCAGAAGGTTGGCATTTGAAATTTAAAAATAAGCCTCAAGTACCATTTTTGTGGCTCCCTAGGATAGGTTTATTTCCTCTACTTTATGTAACTTCTTGCAACAAGCTCTGTTTGGCTGGGTGAGTCATTGGTGAGAATACACAAGTGCCTAGAACATGATGCCTCAGTACAGTGTATGTTTCCACCCCAGCTCTCTTGTTCTGCTTATTCATTAGCCATTTTGGCACAGCATCTTTTCTTCCCAAATGGGAAGGAAGCTCACAGATCTTAAAGGCACTCAGTTGTCCTCCCACTTATTTCTGCTTACCATGTACTGGCATACCTGCTGAAAAGAACTGGCTAAAACATGGCTTGGGATTTCTGGAGGATCTTTGCAAATTAGGACTCTCATTGGAAGATTTATACCACCACTCTACCTTTGAAAAGTTAAACTACCATCTGGGGAAAGGAATAAAGTCCCCTGGGAACTGATACTTAAGCATAGAAAAATGCTTGCTCTTTTCTGAACATTATTTATTCTGTACATAAGGTGACTAATTCACCTTTTAAAGACGTAAAAGTCCCAGCAAGGCAATTTTTAATGACTTACATCCAATATTTATGATACATATGGCTTTTTATCCCAAATGTCAAAAGTGAAAGAAAATATAGCTATTCATGTGGCAGTATAAATAGACAGAATAATAATTTAATATGCAATTAGACTCTTTCTAAACTTAAATTAAACCATTGGAGTTTTACAACTCTATGCCCAGACAATGTCAATGTTAAAGGGAAAAAAAACACTAACTCCAAAATGTTAGTATTTTAGAGAAAGTCTTCAAAGAAGCAGAAAAGTCCCTGATGTTGCTTTGGTATACAGCAGGTGCTTAACAATAATCTATACAAAGAGCACAAGTGCTATATAATTTAAGCTTAGCTAGTGAAAAAGCAGTAGGTGTGCTATTGTTTTTGTGGGCTTTTTTTTTTTTTTTTGGCAATAGGTGAATTTCATAAGCTTCATATAAATGTATCAACTCCTGTAGATGCAGTTATAAAAACCTACTGCAAAATACATCAACACTTCTGCACTAAATGACTTTTTTTGTGTAAGTCTAACACCAAAAACAAGTGTTCATGTTAAATATAATCTATTTTCTGATATCTAGGTAACTGCAGTGAGTTATTTATGTTTTCAGTGTGCCTATTGGTTTTAGATTTTTTTCTCCCCTAGTATTATAAATAACTTTTGGTCCGTCTGCTTTGTTGCTGTTGTGCTTAAGGGTTTTATGGTGGTGAAATAAAAATGACAACCACATGCACACTGTCATACATATGCAAAATATGTGTACAAAAAAGGAGAGCTCCATGGGAAAACAGGGAACATTACTGTTGGAAACATTAATTGGGGAGAATGGGTGGTGAATGCAAGTTTCACACACAGTGGGAGCAGATACACATATCAAAGTCTATCCTCCTGCACATACTTCTGTTTTTCCCGGGAATCCCTGGTCTTGGTGCGGTTCGGTCGGTTTGCTGTTGATGGGATGGAGTGAGCTGATGAGCTCTTCTTGCTGGAAGAATAGGAGGAATGGGAGGAATGAGAAAGACTGGCCCGGGATTGGCCAGCGTTGTGGTCGAACTGCATCAAACAGAAGATCAAGTCTGTCGGCACAAGCTCAAACTCATACGGTGGGTTTGTGATAACATAACTGCAAAGAAAGAGGGAAGAATGTTTAGATTTCAACCAAAAATTTCCTCTAGAGATGGACATCCCATGAACATTTATAAAGATTTCTGTTACTTGAATGTGTACATGATTACAGTTCACATAATACCACACTTTTTTCAATGCCATCTTATGTCAGATATCACTCTGAAAGTTTGCTTAGTGGAACAGATATGTTGACTTAGTAGGATGTTCTCCAAGGAAGCCACATCATGATTTTTCTGAGAGCACAGCATACAGCTTATCCTCCTTTCTCTAGCTGCTTTGGAATGCATTGCCTCTAGTAAACTGATACAAAAAACAATATACCTACCAGAAATGACACTTAAAGCTGGATTTTACATAAATATAATATAATAGTATCAACTGTTGCTCGTATTACCACTACACATAAAACAGGTTAGGAAAAATAAGTGAAGTTAATTCCTTTTTTCATTTCACCTTTGTGGTCAGTTTCATGACCACAGTTTCATGACAAAGAAAAATACAAGGATTCTATATTGATAAATATACATATACAGGCCTGAAATAAAAACTTTGTCAACCTCAATGATCCCCCACCTGCAACCAAACCTCTTTCAAAGACAGTAAAGGCTTTTAGATCTTACTGCTAAAATCTTTCATGTGTATAAATGCGTTGTATTTGAACAAGGCAATAGGAACTTTCTTTATAAGAAAGGAATGAGTAAGAATTCTGAAACACACAAATTCTTTTCAAATTCAATGTTAGCAAGATATCTGGTTTAACTGCTTCAGAGACTATAGTCACTTATTAATTCAACTAATAATCCCAAATAAAGCAAGTACAGAGTAAATCTAAACTGAAAATCATTTTTCTAAACATTCCATCAAAATTATTATGGATGAAACCACTTCAGTGGGATGCAGTGTTGCTTATTGTTTATTGCCATGTCTAGCCAATGCTTTTTGTAAAGAATGAAATAGTAATGGATGGCATACTTATGATAGTTCTGATGTGGGTTTATGTGCATATTTCCAGTGGGTGCACATTTCAAGTAAGCTGCCAAATAGCCTTTGGGTTGCAAAGATTGAAATGTATCCATTCTGTTCAAAGTACTGAGTTCAGCCTCAGTTTTACCACAGTTAAAATGCAGTCTATTAACAGAGGAATCTACATTTATGGGAGGAAATGGTGATTATACAAAACCTATGACTTCAATTCCCTAAAGTGTTACCACAAAGTATTCAAAGATTTAGCTTTTGCTGCAAAATTATAAAAAAAAAATAGGAGAAATCTACTTATTTAGATTTCTTACAGGCATTAGGATATCCTCATCCAGAAGTATGAAGAACAGTGAGAGAGATGTTCTAAGATCACACTTACCGTTTAGTGCATTGGCTGGGAGTACTTAGATGAGCATCCCTTAATCGATAAATTCCAAAGCAAAGCATGTTATATGTTTTTAGTGCTTTACAAAATAGATCTCCATAACAGCCTCCATCCTAGGAAAGGAAAAAAAAAAAAAAGAAAAAAAAAAAAAAAAAAAAGAAAAGAAAAAAAAAAGGAAGAAAAAAAGAAAAATAAAAAAAGAAAGAAGAAACACTGTTGCTGTTTTTTTTTTTTCCTCTTTTCTTATTTAAAACCGTGACAGAGAAGTAGATTTTCAGTAGGAGTTTGTACCAAAATGACAATGTATAGACAGCCTGTTTGTGTCACAAATGAGAATCTTTTATCAAAGCAAATGAATAAACTAAATGTTTTACTTCAAATAAGTAATTACTTCAAGTGATCATTATTTTGGAGAGCCTAGATCCATGCAAAGTTACTAAACTGGCAAAAGTTAATGATCTGTTTTAAGATGGAAATGCAAATTTTGGTATTAAAGAATGCATAATTCTACAAATTACATAAATTATTGTTTTAAAATTGTTAGTATTTGTGACCCTTTTAGGCAGCAGCCATGTTATCATCTTGACAAACTCACTGAGGAGAGCAACCAAAACAAGGGATCTGAAGAGTTAAATAATTACATATCTCCCACTTTAAAATAGTGATGATAAGTATCTATTTCATAAGCAGTATAAAATTATTGCCTTGAGTAGCAAAAACATTAATTTATATTTGATAATTTGTATATTTAAAATATTGATTCTTAAGTAATGGTGAGTGTTCAGTACATTCAGTGTTCATTGACACAATGCAGTTGAAGATCTGGCAAAGCAGCAGTTTGACTGGTATTTTTCATTTTAATTGTGAAAATGTTATTCTGAGTGCCCATATGTTTTGATGAGCTACTAGTCTCAACTATGAATGGAGCTTTACAGGTATTGACAGGTTTTTTACTTCCATCTGTGTGTTCTCATTGGCTTTAATTCTTAATCTGGTGTTTCTCAAGAAGAGTACAAGATTTGGCCCAGAAAACATTTTTAAATACTACTTTATCCAAGCATGCCATTTTTTTTAAATGTTCTACTTTAAAATTTTAATTTTTCTCTTAGGATAGCTGAGTGAAAGTGTCAGAAAACTAGGATTTCACAAGTATTTTAGTCCATTCAGAAACAAACAAACAAACAAAAAAACATTATGGTTTTGTTTGCCAGACAATAAGTGTATTAGAAGAAATTAAAGCTCTATGCAGAGACTGAAAAAAGTCATCAAAACCCAATAAGGGTACAGATATTTTCATATATAGACTGGATTATTAGTAGGACAGTTATTTTCTCCAAGTCAGCTCATGCATATCTTTAAATGAGTAAGAAGAGCCATAGGACTTTTCACTCTGCTTGAAATACTCAGCAAAGTAGACTAGCAAGTCATATAACATCTTAAAAAGAATAAGAGCAAACCTGACACCCCACATATTAAAGTGTCAAGCCATCTAAAAGCTTTATTATTTGAAACTAACTAACAGAAATCATGCACTACGATAGATTTTTAATTCACTCTTACAGAAAATAAATAGACTTCATACCAGCTTTGGTCCTACATGTGTCTCATGCTCTTACCCCTAAGTCTGCAAATGGCCCATCGTACAAAGCCAACTGAGCAACTCGACACCTGTCCCTGTTTGCAAGTGTCTGGGGCGTGCTGTAACCTCCTCTCAAAGCATTTTCCTCGGCAATCAGTGCTTCCAGCTCTGGTGTGGCTCCTCCTGTTACCAATGTCCGTATCAGTGTGAGGATATTGTCATTGAAGTATGTCTGCAGAGATAAAAGAAAGCTCTTTAAGCAAACACCATTAAAGTCACAACTGAAGACATCCAAATTACAACTTTTCTGGGTTTCTGCTGTTTAAAGTTCTTGGCTGTCTCTTCAAATAATTTTATATAGAAAGTGAAAAGACAGCAGCCTCCAATTACTCTATTTTCTTCTATCCCATTAGGCTTCTATACTAGATCCTTCCTTTTAAACACCAATTCTGGTTGATTTTTATTAAAGTACAAAAATTTGAATGATTTATGTTTCCTATAATTGGCGTTAGTAGTGATGCAATGACTGCTCTCCTTCTCATTGCCTTCATGTCTAATAATGGGCTTTAGGACATGTAATTGTAAAATTCAGACCACATTTAAAGCTTACACAGGCTAGATTGCCTTTTTACTCTTGTCACCAATTCGTTGGGGAGCTGCCTTTGTGCTGCAAATGTCATTACTTATTACTGTGGCTGGACTCTAGCAGTCTAACTGAGGTATTGTACTAAACATCTTATTACGAGACTTGACAGTGTTCAGACATAAGCATGTATCAATTAAACATCTTGAGTTCATTCCAGATAAATGTATGATGAGTTTGGGATCCTGGTGGTCCTTTTAAAAAACTCTAGGGTATAGGGTAAGTGTGGTTTATTAGGGAAGATTTACTCCACACTGACATTTTGCCAGCATCTGTAGCATTGCTGGTCTGTCAGGCAAACAATGAGCATTTTAAATATTAATTTAATGCCAGATGAATGACTTTCAAGTTCACTTAAAAGTATACTAGTATAGTTCAGAGATACACAGTTAAGTATCTGCAGTGCAATGTACTGGGCAAAAAATAATGATCACCAGAAAAACAAGACACCATCATTTACAATGACACCAATGTCTGGGTTTTCAGAAGCTTTCCAAGTGCAGCATATGAAAAGAAAATGAGCTAACTGTAGTATACATGGGATTCACATTATTAGATTTATGACTTTTGTTGATTTTAGGACTTGGACCAAATGTAATCAGATAACATGAAAATGAATACTGCATTCTCAAACAATGCTTGTTGTGCAAAGACCTCAATAATACTTTTCATTGAAATTCATTCCTTTTCCCATATAATGCAATTGTTTGTAACACACAGTAAACTGAGGTACAGGTTGAAATGTTTTATTCTGAGATCAAAACACAGAACTGGCTCCCTATCCATGTTGCTTTGATATTCTTTCTTTGCATAATGAAACCTCAGTTCTATTGTTTACTTGAGCTGACAGATAAAATAGGAGAAAATGAATGCTATGTGGCAACATTTTTCACTGTTACATCGAAATTTCATAACTTCAAGCTGCTTCTCTGCTTATTTACATAGGCATATATGCCATTCACCTGTTGACAAAAATTAAAATGAGAGGAAAATACTATTATTATCATGCAAACCCCAAACCAAATACTTGCATCATATCAGCTCCCATATATTTTAATTTAACCTCAGTATGGCAGTACATGTTTTTAAATACAAAGTGTACTGTGACAGTAGTCTGATACTAGCAGGAGGAATTACTCTAAAACAACAGCTAATCTCAAACCAGCTCATACATGTGTGGATGAAATGTGTAATAATTCAAGGGTAACACAAACTTTTCTTAACATAAAGTAAAATCATTGTGACTCCTTGCAAGAAGGAAAGTCTGGAATGATTATATGATGCTTAATGGGAACTGCAGTGGTGACAGGTAAGACAATCAGGTATTAATGTTTATTTATTCTTCAGTTAATTACTTCTTACTTGATTTCATGGAGGTAAGAATTGGAGCTGCTTTCTTTTGGCAACTTGCTATACTTTTCCAGAAATAAGAAAATCTCAGAATCAACAGATCTGCATTAAGTTTGGTCTCTTTTCTTGGCCTTTGCCAGTGTATATTATTTACCAATCAGAATTAAATAATTAGCATAATTCCTTAGCTCCTGTAGTTTAATCAGCAATGTTTCTTGACACCAACTTCATATATATAAAGACATACACTGACAGATCTAGAGGTTGGAGACACTGTATAATAGAAATTGGAAAAGACTATCAGTAAAAACATGCTTCTATATGGCACTTAAATCATACATGTTCACAGAATTTATTCAAAAATAATATTTTTAGTTTTACTGCTATGAATCAAGATGATATAGGAGAAAAAGTAATACATGGTTCCACAGGTCGACTTTTTTTCAAGTCTGGTTAATAAGCTCATTACACTGTAGCCAAGTCTGACAAGTAATGTTCAGCTACTCTAAGAGTGAAAGTTGTTGATCTGTGTAAAATAACATTTTCATAGCTTGGTGACTTGGAGTGATTGGCAAAACATGCAAAAGTCTGAAGACATACTAAAGATTTTAATGCTCTTTAAGGAGATAGGTATAATTAGACCAAAATTTCCTGACTTATACCTCATTCTCTCTTTATTCTGTAATGGAAATCACAGCTTCTATAGCCAGAATCCAAGATTTAAACACATATAACCTTACATCATTTGCATTTTGTACTGTGCAAGTACACAACTACCCTCAGTTACAGCTCACTAGAGAATGGTCTACTAAGAAATTACAATGGGGCCACCTTGCTCATTGTACCATAGATCTCATATTTAACAGAGAAATGAGAGACAAATTTTAAGTGACGTATCAAGGCAGGCACCTGTCATAAAGTTATTAATAGGAATTAAATAAAATGAAAATGAAAATAAAAGTAAGTAAAGTAAAATAAAATAAAATTAACCTCCCCAATGTCCATTACAACTAAGAAAAGATGGGCCCAATTCTGACTTACATGCCAACCATGAGCAACTCTAAAAGCCATAAACTGCAATGAAACTGGTGCAAAAGGGAAAAGAATCCAGCCTATTGTCAACATAGCAGAATGTTGTCATGCAACAAAGGCCTCTCACTGCTAGACAAATGTTAAGGCAAAGCTAAGATACTTATTAGCAAAGAAGGAAACATTAATTTTTGAACAGCCGCTTAATTTGGGTTTCAGACCATGACTGATATGGATGTCACCATTTAATCAGATGGATGAGTGCAGCCAAATGATTGTTTTCTTCAATTTCTGTCAATGAGTGTAAAGATTCCAGCTTTCAGGATGGATAGTGTTAGCACTGCAGATGACCAGAAACTGTCCACCTGCAACCAAGCAAGGATGGGTGAAAAGGAAGTGGCAACTTGGCATCTTTTGCTAAATAGTGTTGCTTCTTCCCGTACTTTGATTTAACACTCCTCAGGAAAGTCCTATCTTTCTTTGCTTTTGATTGTCACAAAAATCATACTCCCTTTACAACCTCTTGCCGGTTTGGAATTGGGGAACATTGATCTTCATGTTTGCCTTTCCAACCCAAATCGTTCCTATGATTCTATGATTTCTATGATTATAACGCTGAAAAGCTGAACTAGCTGATATCCATTTCCTTTGGAATAATAATACACTGAAATTAATTTGAGAGTGATCTCGTACTTGCTCTGTGGGAGGGTACATGGCCTGGATATGCCAGTACTTGTAAGGAAACACTCTACAGAATCACTTTGGAAAGGTGCTGCTGTACTTAAAGTACAACATGACATTCTTCAGTTATGGCAGTGAATTACTTTTCTTGGCTGTTAAATCATAGCTGAAAATATATTTGTTTGCTCCTGCCATTAACTTTACCCTATAATGAACATCTGCATAGTGTCACTGTAATCAGCATCCACAGTGAGAATATGACACGGTACAGGCTAAATAAAGAAAAAAGAAAATGCATCATAGACACTAAAAGTGAGCAAATAACAAGGAAATTCTGGCACAGATATCTGAGCTAGCACTGCCACCTAGCCTATGCGCCTGAAGTGTAGAGTAGCTCTTTCCAATGATTTGGGGACCCTTTCCTTTTTGTTCAATTATTTTTTAAAGTATAATTACCAGAGTGTTTATATTTTGCAGTTGAGGCTGTCAAGTCTCTTCAACTAATTGGTCCTTCACAGAAAATTTAACCAAAAATTAGCACATCTTTTAATAACATTGCTTTAACTTTAATGGCATTTTGCTTTTCATTTATAATTACTCTGAAATTGTCATTTTCCAAGCCATATCTGCCATTTTTTATGTTTGCTAGTGTGCTTTTTTTTTTTTTAATGAGTTCATTCTAAGAATGCAACTCCTCCACTGCATGCAGTTTTTTAATATCTTTTTCAAATAATTTTTTTAACTTCTTTTTCCAACTGGAGGAATTCTGATAAACAGATAATTTACATGCAAACATAAAGACTGACTAAGCCAACATCAAGGACTTCTACTAAGAACAAACGTGTTTGAGATAGAATGAAGAGCAGAAAAGTAACAGCAGGGTTTTAGTGTCTGAAAATGGATTGGTTCCCAAAATATTGTCCAAACTTTAAAGAAGTTTTGAGCAGTTTGAGCTAAAAGATGCTGTTTGCTGACTTGCATAAGACTCGTGTTCCAAAATGTCCATATTATAGATTAAAACAGTTTCTTTTCTGCATAATGAGACTATGTGAGACTATGAGAAACTCTTGAGGAAGGGAGAACTCCTGAATACAAGATATACAGCAAAGTAGCTTTGAACGGTTATTCTCTTTCACTGTTAAGCTTTTTTTTTAAAGGAATAGGATTTTGTGATATAAAAGAAAAAGCAAGACCCAAGGTAATAGCACAAGGAAATAAATTCTATAATACCGGTTGTTAAACTGCAGTCTGTTTCTGGAGATCCCTGCCTCTAGGCTCTGGCACTATTTGGTAGGTGTAAGCTTCAGGACCAAAAGGAGACATGGACAAGCTTTGGCTCTCAAGCCAACATTGCAAATATTTAAAGGTACTGCATTTATAAAACTAATTAGTTCACATGCGCAGGATTGTCTGTTATAACTATGTCATTATCACCCAGAAAAGGAAGAAGTTCACAAAAACAAAACAAAACAAAAAAACAACCACCAAACCTTGTTTTTCTTAAGCTATCTTTTTTATACATTCCAATCTAATGATTTTCAATTATGTTCAATTTGGTGATGACTTTGCTTTTCAGGAGTGGCCTCACCTCGAGGCTAAAAAACTGCATATATTCTTTCACTGGGTTTGCACATGTTATGACATTACAATTATTCATATATTCGTTCAAGTCACTGATGGCAGTAGATGCCTCTTTGGAGAGACAATAATGCTTAGCTGGCATGATTTAACAGCAGTCACTGTTCACTTAAAACATGAACCATGCGTGCAGTCTTCATACAGAGTACACTCATACACTTCTGCTGAAGCCTAGGAGACCTCTGTTACCAAATCATTGAAAGGACACTGCAGTTTTTGAGCTCATTATTATCTTCTGAGCAATGATCTTCAAACTACCACATTGTGAAACACAGGCTTTGGAATATATTGCTTTTGCTGCAGAGGACAAACTCGATAGCCTCTAGGCAGTCTTTTGAAAAGTGAACTTTGTTAAGCCTTTTACCTTTCAAATAAGAAAATAACATGACTTCAAATTTGAAGTGTACAGTATTGTCATTTTATAGGAAATAACACGAAACCAGCAGAAGATAGTGCCTTCCAGTATTCAAATTTGAATCAGAATGTAACCGTACTTTCTGAGATTTGTTAATCCACTATTCCTATATTAATACATTTATTAAAAAAAAACAGGAATAATCAATGCCATTTAACACTTTTGAATTAATATTCAATGACTTGATAGTTTAACTGAAGTACCATATTTAGCAATATGACTTGTGAATACAACTCGGCATAGAAGCCCATGCAAAAGGATTTACTGTGCAGTACTTATTTTGCCCCTCTTTTTCTATGCATAAACCTCCATATGTAATTTTTAAGTTGTCTGGAAGTCAGAAAGAATACTGCATGCATGAATATTATTCCACTGTCTAATCTTATTCTATTATCTAATCTTTCTTATAGCTGTTTTACTACAAAACTCCAACAATGTAAAAAGCGATTCATTCTTAATGGAGCAGTTAATCCATTGTGCATTTGTATTTTAGCCCATGTGAGGTATTCACATTCCTGAAATAACAACAGAGATCATAAGTTGGAACTTTGCTATAAAAATTAAGTAACAATAAAATTGAATCACTAAGTGGATTGAATATTGAACTATTTTCTTCCCTCAAAATGAGCTGGCAAAGAACAGCATGAGGTGCATTATTTCCTTACAGCACAGAATTCCTGTGTAACTAATAGGATGAAAAAATAACTGTTGATCTCACAGTTTCAGATTTTGATTTTACTTTGCCACTACTGGGTAGAAACTAGGCAGAATAAATAGATATTATTTCCTAAAAATAAGCATACTCTAGAAAACAAACAAAACAAAAACCAATGAGATAATACAATGCAAGTAGATTAGTTTGACTGAGAAACACTCCTTTCCTTGGATGACCCCTAAAAGGAAAAATGCTTGAAAAAAAAAGTCTGTTGAAGAAAAAAATGTCAGAAATGGAGGGACATGTTACCAAAAACTAGAAGTCTATGAAAGGCAGCAAGAACTTAAAATATTGTGAGGATTATGTGACAAGTTCTGAGGAAAAATTCTAAATAGTAATGTTCTCTATTTTTCTGATTGAATCTCTGTTATCTAGATCATGTATCTTTGTACAAGAAAGCAATGACATCCACAACCTTTTGCTTTCTTTTTGGGGGGATGCCAGTCATGATCAGAAGAATTAATACAACCCTGGAAATGGCCTTCAGAAAGATTCATCCAGAGACATTGCTTTAGATAATAATGTGAGTATATAAACAGTATTCAGTATAACAGTTTGGAATCTTCATGTTAAATTATTCCCATTTACAAGGAGAAAATGATAAATATATTATCCATAGAGATTTTAAATAGAGAAGGTACAAAGTTTAGATGTGCTTGCTTAGGCTTTCCGAATTTGTCAAGTCTGCAAAACATGGCCAATAACTTTCAAAAAATGTATTTTCTGAGTTTACTGCAAACTCCTACACTGCATTAGAATAAAATTTTATCAGTGTTGACTGATACTATTCAGCTGTGGATGGAATGTATAGGGAATATAGTAGAGAATAAAAAAAATGAAATAGGTATGTAAACTTGTAATATGAATGAAATATCAAATAACAAAGATCATTGTGAATTTTTCTTAAAAGCAAAAAACTTCATTCTGAATTTAGGTGAAGGTCAGAATTGGCTCTTAAAGAAATCAGTCTGCTCATGTCTAATATTATGTGAGGTTTACAACAGATGATTGCTGGCAACATGGAACTGTATTACAGGGAGAGCTCAGAAAGCCTACACTCAGATTTTAAAAAGGATATGTCCTTGCTACTTCTAACAGAGCTTAAGGTTCCTCTGAAGTGTAGCCTACAGAGCAAAACTGTTCTGAAAAAAAGCCAATATGAAACAAGGGAGGATGAAAAGGAATATGACCAAGATGTTTGCTTTGAAACTGTACTAGAGCTGCAAACCAAAACCCTAGTGTAGGCATTACTAAATGCCACCATCTGTAGGTTCCAGCATGCACTTATGCCCTGATTCATATGACAACTCATTTGAAAAAGGGATTACAACCTCTCTTCACAAAAGTAGAGTCCACTTGATGTGCACAATGGCTTTTGTATTTAGTACAGTTCTATCAGTGTCCTGCAGCACCCACAGTACTGCTGAGGGCTAGAAGAAATTAAAAGTTTAAAATATGGTTGTTTTGCACAGTGTTATGTACAGTGAGCATAGACCAATGCACTGAATTTGGAGATACAACGCTTTTGGAAACTATTACCCTTTAAGTTGGATAGGAAACTCTGCTTTTAAAAACTGTGGGTTCATTGTGGTCCTAGGTATCTTCTTTGTTTTGGATGCAGGTCTCTGGGTCCAACAGAAAAAAATTCTAGTAAATGTTCTGGAATTCTCTTGACATGAGGAACTATATTCTCCTGACTATTTGCACTACAAGAATTACATTTTTTACTATTTCCCCGTAAGTCTGATGGAAAAAAAAAAAAGTTTTGTTCACTTACTGCGCTCATGAGAGAGTCCAGCACGCTGACAGCAAATGCGGTTCCACATGCAAAGGGCTGTGTGAGGTACAGTTCTGTGTCTGGGTCATCATCATCATCTTGGTCCAAGAACTGAACATTTGAATCATTTACTGAAAACAATAATCATAATAATACAATCATAAAGTGCCTCTAGGTCACCAGTATATGACCTTACATATTACACAGTCAGAAAGAAAAAGGAACAGCTTATGTCTGGAAACACAGACTTGTGCCTTTGACGTCACTGAAAATGAAATCAAGATGGATGTGAAAATGTGCATTTACATATAAAAATCTTTTTATCGGTATCCTGCTCATGAGAGGTGGCTCTCGCTCTTGGTAGTTGACTATCCCTTTGCTGTAAAAGTAGCCTTGTGGCAATGTCTGCCTGCACACAAAAGGGGTACACACAGCTCTTCTATATACTGAAACAATCCTGGTATTGGTCAGGTATAGTGGCTAAGGTTGTATGCATGCATGTTCAGTGAAATGTTATCACAAGACACCAAGTCAAAACCTCTTTCTAAAATAGAGGCTGCCCATAAAATTCTAATTTAGCCCACAGGCATCTGTTAGATGTGTTGCTGTGATTCTTACTGGACTGGTGTTAATGCATTTACAGCTCAAAAGAGGATAAACTATCCCTTTAACATGCATTTATCTGAATGAATGAACAATATTCCAACTATTCTGTTGCAGCACTGCCTTTTGCTCAAATATTTGTCTCTATAACCTCACTTCCACAAATTCTGTATTAGCCAGTGTGAAAAAGGATCTATATCGGACTGCTCTAGAGAAAAGCACAAAGTAATATTTGTCATTTAGACTTTCTCTGGCATTTTATTGTCACAGCTAAGCTCTGTGCCTCTACTTCATACCACTAAAAATAGTTGTTTACTTGACATCAACTTATCAAGTGAATAATATTACATTACGTATCCAATTTCCATATTAGCCCTCCTTAGACATGAAAGCATGGACTGCTTAGCAATGTCACTGAAATAATATTTATCTTATTAAATGACAAATTAATTTAAAGTCCTGTGCAAGGAAGGAAACTCAGAAAAGTTTTTGGCATTTTCAATGGCATTCTTTGACTATGCTCCTAATCCTTACATGAGCCCATCTGTTGATCCAAGTCAGGGAGCATAGAAATCAACATGACAGCTGCTATTGGTCAGATTTTAGCTTTGGACTTCTAAGTTTAGGAATTCTGTCTGCAATTCTGGTCATCCTGTGTAGCTTCATTTTTTATCCACTCCTTTCTCAGCCTGTGTATACTACCAAATTTGCCACAGTTTGCTAGCAAAACATGAATATTTACAGATAAAGGCTTGTTATACCCCTCTAAAAGGCATGAGCGTTGCTATCTTTCTCTTGCTGAGCCAGCACTTGGCTATGTTCATACAGCAAATCAGGACCAGAGATGAAGTAGGATTTAAAAACCGTATCTTCCCTCTTCCAGATGTAACCATGCAAACATAACTCCTCAGCATTTTAAATGGAGAAGTGTTCTGCTCTATGAGCTGAAAACTTTCACCCTAGTAAATGCCAATATCTACACTATTTCTTTCTTTATATAATGGCTATCAATTTATCCTCCAGGTTCTTGAGCAAAATAATATTTGAAAGCTTGATGTATCATTTCAAAATGTACTTTTTGAAGAGCTCATGCCTTAGTTTAATTTGCTCACTGTGACCAGGCACTATTGACAGTAGCATTCTTTTACCACTTACATCTGGCAGACTAATACCTGACTTTGACACCTGCTTACTAGTTATGCATGGTGTCAGCTTCCACAGTACTACAAATCCAATGTGAATCCTGGGAGTGCTGCTTTATCCCCAATATCTTTATCTGCCTGATGAAAGTTAGCTGCTACTATGTCTATGAAAGGTCTCTAGGCTGGGTGAGGTAGGCCTGGACATCTGCTGCTGCACCGCAGGAAATGCTAATCAAACACTGCTCACAAAAGCTTCTGAAATCTCTCTTTATGGGGAGGGAAAAACACAGAAGCTTCAATGCTTTTTTTTGCAGCTTCAAAACCTAAGGTTCAGAGAGATGGCCTACTCCCCCCAAAAAAACAAATAGCTGAAGGGAAAGTGTGATACTGGGGGTTCATTTCTGATATCTTTTACTTCTTCTTTGACTTCCTCTGAGCACCGCTAAGGCATGTCCACCAAATTGACAATAGGCTGAAATAACAAACAGAGAGAAAGAGAAAGAGAGAGAAAAGGAGAGAAAAATTGGCAGGCGGAGGAGGGGCCCAGGAGGTGGGAGCCCAGGCCAGAGAAAATGAATTGGTGAGAGGTGCTATGAAAACAGCCGGCAGGTCAGACGAGTGTGATCAAAGGTTTACTGATGCTGCGTGAAAAAAAAAATCATTAAGATAGGCCAGAACAAGACAGTCAATTTCAACCAGAACCACAAATAAAACACATTCAAAGCAGTGCCATGAGGGTAGCCCCTCTGATACAGCCAGATAAATAAAAAAAAAAAAAGCTGATGACAGTAAGAACAACAACAACGGAAAATAAGACAGTGATGTGAAGGAAAAAGGCACTTCTTACCCAGTTCAGTTATCATTAGTATGTGGGTTCCACTGTTTTTTTCCTGACTGATTGAAACCAAAGGCAGAAGTTTGCCAGGCTTAGCTAATAAGTAAAGTATTTAGGGGGAAAAGAAAGTACAGAAAGAGAATAAAGTAAGGGAAAAAGACAGGTAAGGCTCTAAAAAATAAAACTGAAAAAGAAAATAAAAGGACAAAGGACCACAAATCAAGTTTGTATTTGCCATGAAAAAGCAGAACAGCTTCTGCACTTCACATCACACCACTTGACAACATAAATACCCACAGTCAGATTGGAAATCAGAGCCTGGTTACCTACCATCACCATATTCTCAGGGGTAAAATATCTCATACTGTTATACAGAGTTTGGTTACACATGATTAAATGGTTCTGGACCATGAAGAGATAAACAAATAGCCTCTTACTATTGACTAAATGCACAGGAAATGTCTGCTCATACTTACTATGGGGTATTTTGGAGATGTTTTTTTTTATAACCTCATCCCAAAGAACTCTGCTTATTTGTTACATTAGGTAAAAAGTATCTTGTCTGATAGTTTGTTTAAAGAAAATGGAGAAAACACAGAGGAAAGAGAGAAATATATTTCAGTTGTTTAAATAAAGTGAAACAGCTGTTACTAATCTTTCCTTGGAAAGAGCAATTCAAAGGAGTTATCAGAAAACACGGCAGTGTAACATGCAATATAGGGAATTTTCCTGATGCCACATAAGAAGGAAAGTGGGAAAAAGACAGGGAAACGTACATGATAGGATAAATGCTCTTCTTACCTAGCTCTGTTATAATAGGGATGTTGGCTCCTGTCGTAATGGAGGGTTGACGTAACAGGCCGTGGACAGGACTGTTGTCTGGAGATGACCTATCCATACCAGGGGGTGTAAAACCTGAAAAATAAAATAAAATAAAATAAAACAAAATAAAATAAAATATCAAAGATATTTAGACATTAAGTCTGTATAAAAATGAAAAATACTTTTTAGGCTGATTGATATAATGACAGAAATTTAAAAAAAAAAATAATCATCATCATCAAGGAATTTCCTATCTATTATTTTTAAGAGAAGAACAATGAAGACATCTGACTTTTTTTTTTTTTAAAGATTAACTTGATCTTCAACAATAATTTCTTAAAAGCATAATCCTTCAGAAATATAGGTCATTTAAACAGGGTAAGGTAGTAATTTGGTAATTTGGTAGCTAATGGAGAAGCTGGAACGCATTTTTTTATCCTGGGTACTCCTTATATCAAAACACACTAAATGTTTTGCTTGCTTAAATATGAATAAAAATAATAAACACACACACACAAAAAGCAACTTCAATTTTAGAGAGGTTTATTTTTCTTCTCCTTTTAGCACTTGTATTTGTTTTGAATGGGATAGTTAATTTTCATGGCTACCTGACAAGTTAAACCACATTATTTCAAGTAATCCTGAAACAAGTATTCTTCCTCAAATCTGAATTAAAATTATAGTGTTCTGTTTCTAAAACAGTAGTTCAACCCCAGTAGCTAAGTGTTTCCATTAGTAAGTCTGATGTTTGATCAACATGCAGGATTTAGGATTTGCTGTTTTTCAGGAGCAGTAAAACCAACAGTATTTTGCCTTTCAGACATACATTGCATATGAACATTTATGAAGATTACAGTTACAGAAATACTGAGATGGAAGGTTACATTCTAACAAAAAATAGAAAAGATGGGAGGAAAAAGACACAGATTTTCAAATGTTATGGAAAAGTGATGCATGAAAAGAAACTAGAAAGAGGCTTACACCTTTGGGGATGTATAAGAAGGTAGGAAAGACATCAAGAGGCACTCAATGGAGAAAAGATCTGGAAAGCAGCAAGGCTTATCTCTAGCAAACTGATAATCTTTATGTTTTCAGCCTTATTCTCTGCACAGTTTGAAATGAAGCTCTTGGAACTAAGCTTTTTTTCTTTTCTTTTTTTAAATTGCAAAAAAAAACCAAACCAAAACAAAAAAACCAACCTACGCAAAGCCTTTGGAGTTGGATTGTAAATGGTTGAATATTGGTGGTTATACAAAACTTTATGCAACAGTTAGTCTAGAAATTCACAGTTTGTCATTTTTATTGAAGCTGTAGAAAGTGCAGAAATGCTCATCTCATAACATCATTGCAGAGGTGATGATGAACCCTGAGTTTGAATTTAGGACTTCATTTAAGACCACTGTCAAAAAAGTGTTTTTAAGCAAATATTTGTCAGCTACGAATAAGAATAGGCCACACTTGCTTTAAAATACACATTTCTGAGAAATCTTTTTTTTTTTTTTAAAAAAAATTGCATTTTGCCTGAGTTCCTTGACTTCAGCCCAGGGACAGATTTCTGTCTCTCTCATTACTGACCTGAAATAATTTTGATTTTTTCCTTATGCCAATTCTAAATTAATCACAGAAAAATTCCTGATGTAACTTCATTGTTTTCTTGCAGTGTGGAAACTTTTTCCCTCAGTTAAACTTGTTGGTACAGTCATCTGCTACTGAACTCAGAACAAGATGACATAGTTCATTCTTCAGCTAATTTGCAAACCAGAAAATCTCTAAACTCAACTGTATTTTTTAATGTGTAGTACTGGCTTTATATTGGTTTTTGCGAAGAATTTTCAATTCTTTTCCAGTGGCAATTACCCTCACTATTAAAATTGTCTCTAAACAAGTCAAACTATAAAGATCGCTTGATCTAGACTTCTTAATGTAATGGAATTCTTTATTTCATGTTCAGTTTATTTCTCCCTAAATCCTGTCTATATGAAATATATAATAGATAACTAATAAAACTGGAATCACTAAAAGACTTAGCCCTCCAAAAGATGCCAATATGAATTTCCTATTTACAGCATGAGGTCTGTAAGGAGAGAATGTTATACAAAATCGCCAGTGCTTCTGCACAAGGTTTGCCATTCTCAAAGAAAGTACACAGAAGCAAGCTAACATTCATCAGTTTAATAGAGAGGTACTCACATTACCAGGGTGGCTGGTTGGTCAGTCTCCACCAAGATCTCATTACCGATGGTGGTCAGCTGGTATAGAGTCTGCCCTGGGACTATCCCTGGCAGATACCAGCTGTGGCAGGTCAGCAAGTTGTCCACTAACCCAAGCACCCTAGGGCAGTACTTCTGGGGCCAGCCATGAAGGAACTGCTGCCCTCTTTTTCCTGATGGCTTCCTCTCCCTATCTCAGGATGCACTATCTAAAACATCTTTCACTGAATCAGACTCTCCAGATGATAAGAGCACATCAGTATTTCCCAGTCAGCTAAAAGCAAATTGAAGAAAGTTTGCATAAATGCTTCTAAATGTGTAAATTCTTCTTACCCTCCTACTACTGCAATGTACACACATGCAGGCATGCACCCATGTGCACACACACACATTCTCCATACGTGGCTGTTTGCATCCACCTCTCTCTAACCCTTCAAATATTTGTCTTCCTAGACAAATGTCTAGAAGTGTTAGAAGATTGAAGTAAATGTGGCATTTCTGTTAGACACAGACTGTCAGGAGCTCTGTAATTGCACACTGCACTCAGTGCATTCAGTCTGAAATGCAAGAAGCATGTTAAAGGGTATTTTTTTCTCCTTGAATGAAAAACAGACTCATGACTAAATATTTCTCATTCTATGATCTGGGAAGATATAAGAAATATTTGCTATTTTAATTTAATTTCCCTGCCTGGGATTAATTCAGACACTTCTACAAATCGACTTCTGAAAAATATACAACTATTGGAATATTTTCAAAAAAAGAAGAATTGGAATTATTAAAGATTTTGTGTGCCTATATTTAGAGTCAAGGCATCATCCACATTCAGGCCACGCTCTTGCTCCCAAGTCATAAGGTAAACTCTACGGATAGGCTTTCTAATTTTTTTTCCCTCTAGAAGGAAAAAAAAGTGCAGGAAAACTAACCTGCTTTATCAGAACTTTCATTTAAAGGCATGAAAAACTACAAGTGACAGCTGTGCAGATTCAGTGAATGTGACATTTTTGAATTTCTTCAACTTGACAAGTAAACACCTTAAATCGGTAATGCTATATGCATAATACATGACCTGTATTTTGACATCCATCATCAAATGCTGACTTGAGAAAATACAGGCTTGTACGTCAAGGAATAGCACCCATAAAGCAGGGAGAAATTCAGGTCACAGGGTATTAGGAAAAGTCTATTTCATTACAGAAGCTGAAACAAGCTAAGGCATCAGATTTAAGATCCATTTTCTGCTGTGAAAAGATCCAATTCCTCTGCACAGAGCATTCATTTAGAAATGACATGCTTTCCTCACAGCCTCTTTTCATTTTCCTTTTCATATTCCATTTTCTCCTTCAGTCCCCAAACCTTGTTCCATTAATGCTCATAAAAATAGTAAAGCAGGGCTGATAGTTGTGATCTTCTTATAACCATAGTGTCTCCTTGCTCAGCAAACAACTGAGGGAGTTACAGCTACAATTGCTCAACAGGATCAATCTCTAGAGTAAAATTCACACAGGCTCCTAAAGCTGAAGTCATTGTGTAAGGAAATACAATGGCAACTGGGGTCTTCTGGAAAAAAAAAAAAAGAAAAAAAAGAAAAAAAAAAATCTGGGGTCATCCTACCACAGCTGGCAGTAGTGCTTGCATCCATAAGCTCCAAGGAAGGAAATGGCTTGGAGAAATCAGGAAATTCAGGCACAGCTTCACAGTGACTTCTGCCCACTGAAAACACTGGCAATAATTATTGTTTGCTCTGCTTACACAAGGTTTGGAGAAACTCATCTGATGGCCAAATGATCTATCGATTGTGCTGGACACAAACTTGTTTTTTATTCTCATGCAGTTCACTTAACTGAATAACATCCTGTGAAATGCAGTAAGACCTGCTCTATGTAGCAGCGAATAGATCCTTTTAGTTTGCTGGTGTTACACTTTAATGGAGTTTTAAAATAGATACAAATTTGGCTGTTGGAAGGATGCACTGGAAGAATACTTCTGTCCCAGGAATCCAGATGAGCATATTCACAAACCAGATTTTTATGCTACAATTATCAAAAAATCTTCTGTTCCAGAGAGTCATAAAAGATAGTTTACGGCTCCTAGCCCCTTCGCTTTTGCCTCCTTTTCCTTTCAAAGGATACATATTTTATTAAACTGGAAGTATAAAGGCAGAATGTAGTTTACGAAATAGAAAACTCTAAAGGTTGTGATCCTGTCACTAAAGTGCGTTGTAAATTGATAATGCCCTTTAATTAATGCCCTTTAATTAAGGCTATTCTGGGGAAAGGTGCCATGGGATTCACTGGCTAAAGCAAGCAGTGAAGTCCTCAAAAATATAATTTGTAAATCATACATGCTATGAACTAGCTCTGGCTCACCTGAGAAGCATGAAACAGAAACCATATTTTGGGCATAGTCAAGTAGCATGCAGGCAGTGAACTACCAAACACATCACTGACAAGTGAATATAGAGAAATATGAGACAAGGATTTTCATTAAGCAGAGTCAGAAAAAAAGAAATAATTCTCTTACAAAAGGATCTCACATCTCTATCCCTTTGTTACTGTTTGCTGACAATGTTCATTAATATTCTGTTGAATTCAGTGCAATGATAGACTATACCTGTTATTCTCCGAAGTACAGCCACTGGGGTACACCAGAAAAGTTCAGCAGCAGTCATGCAGCTAAAAAGCTGCTGACATTCATGAGAATCTGTTACAGTCATTCAATTTAGAAGCAATTCTAGTTTCAAACGTCCCGTGCGGTCTCAGACAGAGAGATGTAGTTTGGCCTCAGAATCTGAATATCCTAAATTCTGATACCAGTTCTGACTTCTATTTTAATTTGTGCCTGAAGATTTAAAAATTCTTTGGAGATTATCTCTACAGGTCTTGAAGAGAAGAGGAATGCAGGAAAGCAGAAGTGCCTCTGTAAGCTCCTCGCTCTCTCAAGCTGCAATCTCAGCAGCATCTGCACAGATGCTCTCTTCCACATCTGGGCCCAAACTACAAGGAATGAGCCCAAGCTACAAGGAATGAAGAGTAAAGAGGATATCTGTCTCAATTGTAACAAGCCTCCAGTGCACTGAGACTGGAACAACCCTTAGTGCAGTGAAGGCTGAGAACACCACTGCAGAGAAAAAGCTGTTCATCTGCCTTCCAAGAAAGTACTCTTCTCTAATGCCTATTCATTCCCATTCTGTTGAATTACTCATAGTGAAAACATCCAAACCAAAACTGTAATGAAGGCACAGGACAATGCTGATGTTTGCTCTTCCAGCTGTTCCTGGATGTGTTAGCAGACCCACATGTTGAAAGTGTAAAGGACTGCTCTAGTGAGGCAGGGTTCAGTTGTAAAATCAAAGATTAAGGGCAGGATTGGAGTTTCATCATCTTGAGATCTGGGGCTGAATGACACCATGTTGTTTCTGTTTTCAACTTTGAGGCTTTTTATTCACAGGCACTTATCTGAGTCCTTTCCCAGTTTGAATCTCATTTAGAGTTTCACTATCAACCACTTACAAAACCTCATGATTAAGTCCTTCTGGAAATGCCTGATCTTTACACAAAATCTCATACAATAATTACCCAGACCATAA
Source organism: Lagopus leucura (assembly GCF_019238085.1). Taxonomy (NCBI): domain Eukaryota; kingdom Metazoa; phylum Chordata; class Aves; order Galliformes; family Phasianidae; genus Lagopus; species Lagopus leucura. The sequence goes on along the minus strand of NW_024962255.1, from coordinate 13,145,821 downwards.
CTGCGGAGGTTTACCATAAGCTTACATAATTCAAAGCTACCAAAACAAATGGAATATCTTTACCAAAATCTTTCAAAGCATAGTCTTGATATTCTCTTGACACATTCTTTGGTTTTTCTCATTTTGTTCAGGAAGGACCAGTAGAATTAAAGACATATTTGAAAAGAGGTAGAAGAGATACTTATATTCATTCATTCAACATGTTGTGGAACAGTAATTATCCAAAACACTGCGGAGTATGCTTACATCCATAACATAATCAGAAATGATAATTCCTGCTTTTCTACACACTTTAATTAAAACATTAGTGCTCAAGGTGTTCATTTACTGAATTGTTCCTACTCTCCACTTACCATTTTAAAAGGTTTCTATGCTAGGTACTTCCTAAAGTATAAAGTTGTTAGCATCTAAGTATAGCACAGGCTTGCAGCTAAAATAATTTACTATAAAATGATGTCAAATCTTTCTCAGTTTGATCATTAATCGACCTTGCACATCTAGACCCCAAACAAAAATAAATAAATATGCTGAATAAAACTTATTAAATAAATCAAGCTATATTACCTAGTTCACAGAGACAGGTATTCAATAAATACAAATAAAACAGAAAGCTTACCATTAAAAATGATATATAATCATGTTAGGCAAGATTTTACATTATGTCATTATGTCGAATAAAGTAATTTTTTTCCTTAGTAAAAAGGAAGAGCAAAGCCAGATTTCATATCAAGCAAGTAATAAAAACATTTTGATAAATATGTGAAACAATGCTGTCCAACACATGATTGGCAACTACTGAAACATAAATTAAACAAATTTCCCATTGCTGCTTATGGGAAAATTATGCAGATTAGAATTTGATTAGGTTTATATCATGAGACTCAATTTGGACTTTTAATCTATTAAGCTCCAATAAATGAGGCATCTGAATAGCTCCCCTGAGCTGCAACAGTAATAACCACAGCAGTCATTTTTTGCAATATGTATTCTGACAATTTCTTTAGCAGATGAAGTTAAGAAAATTCCACATCTTTAAGTACAATTACTTTATAACTTTACAAAATTTCAGGTGTATGCAGGGAGGAAATAGATCCATACAAAATGCTTAAACAGACATTTTTTGATAATCAACATCTGTCACTCTGTTCTAGCAATATTGTTTTTCCATTGACTTGGATTTACTTGTGTTAGGCTTCATGGTCTGTGTGGGCTAAACAGTGCCAGCAGACTTTTAAATTGCTCAAGCTGGAATTGAGCTGGAAACCTATGATAAGATGTCATTAAGTTCTCTATAGGCTGAGTCAAAACTAAAATCCCACATTCAAGGCTGTCCTGGGGATCAAAGATTTAACTGTGAAGGCTAAGGCCTCATTTTATCAAAGAAATCTGAACTGGATTCACAGAAGTGAGTGCTGAGACAGGTTGGATTCAGATCAAGACCACCTCTAATTTATATGGCAAAGGTCTACTGCACATTTCCTGCAGTTTAATCTCTATACAAGTATCCATAAATTCTCAAGACTCACTTCATTTTGTAAAAAGCAAGTCTCAGCAAAGAGTGCCAACTAGGGGGCATTTAGCATCATGTCAGATTTCACCAAATCCTGTCACAACTGTTTAACTGATAGGATGCCATAAAACCGCATAGACAAATGTCAGTACACAGGTGACTCCCAAAAATTAAATTTCTAGGACTTGATTAAATGCTTGGAAGAAAGGGAAACTTTTTTTTTTTTTTCATTTTAGTGTGAATATGTTTTTAAATATATTAACAGAGAATTATATTATTAGCACAAACATAGCATCAAACATATCAAGAGGAAACTACGTATCAAAGAGAAGTATGTTAACATAGAATTTAAATATTTTAACAGAAAATAATTTCCTTCTGGTCTGCCATACTAAAAGAAAGATTCTCCATAAGCCAACATTTTTTAACAGAAGTCCAAGTTGAACTCCTTTTTGTCACTCACACATTGCTTTCGGTAACACACACAACTTCAGAGTAATAGCTCTGCTAAAGATATGTCATATGCAAAAATGAATTTCATATTCTGCCAAACACTAACTCAACTAACTTTTCTGGAGAAAAATTCTTCTCACCCGGGTGCAATAGGGCTTGGAACTAGGTGATTTTTGTGGTCACTTCCAACTCAAGCCAATCTATAACTCTGTACTACATCTCTGCTGCAGTCTAATCAGAACCTTGCAAATAACACACTGTGCTGAATTTTAAATGGGAATATAGAAATTAAAGAGTTTTAGAGATTTGAATATATTTTTTCAATGTATCAATTCAACAGCACAATTTTCAGAAGTATCAGTATAACTAAACTGTATGTAAACCAGCCCTGAACCTGCCATGAACAATAAAGTAAAAAAGTACCTCCAGAAAGTACTTCCACTCAGCCCTCAAATTCTGAAGTTCACAGGAATGGCTAACACATCAACCCAGCCTTGTACTCTGTTCATATCAATATAATCTCCCTGTTCAGTATATCATATATACAGAATGCCACGTGCTATTTTAGTTTCAATATAAGTCTAGCAGGTACTAAAACTGGTTATTTTCTTGCAACTACTCCTGATTCTGACTGAAAATGCACATACAATGAAATGTCCTGATTCTTTCTACTCCTTTTTTTCACATACAAAATATATAAATAGAAATTGCACAGTTAAGGAATACTGATATTACCCAATTGGTAAGGTTTGAGAACCTCTGCTTCACTCAGTATAGCCTCTAGAATCAAGAAGGAAAAACAAACTTTCATTGACTAAGTTTGCAACATTTTCGCTCAAAATTTTTCCCCTCTTCACTGAATATTAATCATAGAAAGAAAAGAAATTTAATCATCATTACAGAGTATCTCACATTATTTTGAATTTTTGCTAAGATCCTTGAGGTTTTGGCTTATCTCACATAGTTCAAATATATTTGTGTATTTGAAAAGTACCAGCATAAGTTCATTTACACACACCTGACATTTATTTAATTTATATGGTCTTCAAAATGCATTTTTTACTAGAAATCAAGCCGGTGAAGACAATAACAATAGTAAACTATTTTGTGACATTATTTAAGCAGTGAAAATTAAGTGGCAACTATATAATGTATGACATGGTATCCAGTACGCAATACAATCATTCTGAGAATTTATGAGCTCCTTTTTAGTTTTCAGCATAATTCTGACTATTTACTGTCATTCGCTCATCTAAACATTGCTGCGGGTTTCAAAAATGGCTTAATAAAATATTTAAACAATATATTAACTTTCCTACTCAATATTATTTATTATAAAGTTAAACAGATTGTTACAAATTGTTTTCACATTAGAATTTCAGTAGTACCAGTATGAGTGGAAATAGCCATCCTTTCAAGTATGGGCTTTTAATATTTCTGAGCATCTATTTCTTGTTATTTGATTCTAATCAATATTCAACTTGGAATCTGGATTTTTTATGAAGTTTGAGGTAGTTCAAAAAGTTTGAATCTGAAATATAAACCTGCAGATAAATAACATGCTCTACTTCAAACTACACAATGTCAAAAACTTAGTCTTTCTTTACAGTTGATATGGCCAATCACAGAACCATAAAAGACAAAAATGTTGAGTATATAAATACACACACAAACACATGCACACACACATATAGGAACTTATTACTGAAAAGTTTCAAGTTACGCTTCTAAGAAGATATCTTCATATGGGAACAGCTAGAAAAAAAATTATAAGTTACTGAGTATTTACAACAAAGATGGTCTTTAAAATACAAAGGTTAAAATCCTAAACAGAATGGTACAAGTATCTTATATGAATTTAATTTTCATTAAAGCATAAACTGTTTTTGAGCAGGTTTATTCTTGTCAGTAAAGGAACATTTATTCTTAAGATTTTCTGATGTAATTGTAGCATTATTAATCCAACCCATCTGTTCTCAAAGAACACAAGAAACAATTCCCCTAAGTGCTTTTCAGCATCTTTATGACACTGGTTTCAGCAAAATTTCTTTTTTTTTTTTTTTTTTTTTTTTTCTGGTTGGAGGAGAAATTTTTTCAAAAATTTCTTGCTATTTTTGCCCTCACTTTGAGATTAATTCTAAGTCACAGAACATATATAAGATATAGAGATATAAATTTAGCAGAAATAAGAAATTCTATGAAAGCACCTAATCTGATTATCCTATCAATGTATTTGAAGAAAAACTGTAAAACAAACAGTAAATCTATTTGAGGCTGCTATGAAAGTAATGTCACCTATTTTATTGTGTCCATGATGTCAGAGGCAGATGGTGGCGGTACAGTAGTAGAGGCTGAATCTTCTCACCAATATTCCATCAAATTTTGTTGCCATGAGACAGATGGTGACAGGGGCAGTCTGAAAAAATGCATCTGACACCGCAGTGCATATGAAGCAAAGATGTGTCATTGAATTCCTCTATGCAGAATAAATGGCACCCACTGATAGTCATCAATGTTTGTTGAATGTTGATAGAGACCAAACAGTGGATGTGAGCAGTGAGGCAGCAGGTGCTGCATTTCAGCAGTGGTATCAGCAACGGTGAGTCACCTCCACTGGTGCCGATATTTACAAGGATGGCATGCAGGCTCTTATCCATCACTGGTGAAAATGCATTGCTAATGGTGACGACTATGTTGAAAAATGTTTTTTTCTGTGTCTGAGAATTTGATCTATCAAATAATGTTACAGAGATCTTTTTATCTGTTGCAGTTCCCATGGAAATGAATGTAAGGCATTATTTTTGGAGCAACCTATGTATCTACATTGCAGAGATACTTTGTCTTCTAATACTAACAAGTAATCATGACCCTATATTAGTAGTACAGTGTTTGAAATCTGAATCTGAATAACAACCAAAATTCAAATCAGTCTGAGGAGTTCAGTCTCAACTATACTCTCGTAGGAGCTACCCTACATCTCTAAGAAACGTTGGCAAAAGATCACAAATTCTTATTACACTACAGATATCTTATACTACCTCTTGTATCCAATGAACCACAGAAATTCTATATTAATATTGGGGATTATTGAATACAAATAAATAACTAGTCAAGAACAAAGTTCACCCTTCCTTTAACAAAAAAATCCTACTGTACCATTTGTAAAATTCACACCCTTTTCGGGTTCAGTTTATTCAGATTTTAAAAAGAAAGGCTATAAAAATACAGCATTAGGAACACAGAAGGTATCGATCCTCAAATGAAAGCAGATCCTCAGCATGGCCTGCATATCAATCTCTGATGATGCTAAAAGTTTTGGAAGGTTGTAGGTATCCTGAAACTACCAAGCTTTAGAGACTGCCTATTTTGCAAAGGCTGGTCTGCCTCAAATTCAACTGTGTTAAACTTCAAGTCTATTCTGATAGAAGAATATGCAACTATTTATTACGTTTTGTCCTAATGCTGGCTGTCAAATGGCAGTTCTGCAACTCACTAGCAGAAGTTAGCTTCCACTCTTCTACAACGGCTATTACACCAGGATTTAATTGCTATAAACAAAGAAGTAAAATCTAGCTTTCTCCTGGAACCCTTCTAGTTCCAGTGAAATCTGCAGGATTTCACCAAAGCTTCCACACTACATACAAAAACAGTGACACTGATCTATGAATTCAAGTATGTCCTTCAAAATAAGCAATCTTCATGCATATAAATTACAATTTATTAAACAAACAATACGTACTGAAACAAGAAAGATAGCAGAATTAAGCTCATGAGGCTGCCTGGTATGGCATATAACTTTCAAACTATCTTGTAATCCTGTAATATATTATCTATATATTCCATTTTCTTGAAGTTATCTTCATAATCAGGATGCTATCACAACTATCATGGGCATTGGAACTATTTTTAATTTTAATTTAAAGAGCAATTAAAGAAAGACAATGGATACACAAGATAATAAAGTAAGTGATTAGCAGGATGCAAATGACATAGGCTTAATGATAATACCCTATTCTATTCTCCAAAGGGCCTGTTGAGAGGAGCCTTTTCTACATGTGGTTGTTCAGCTAATGTGCCTCTGCCTACAATTACAACATTGCTGACACCATTAACCACTGAAACAACATCACTTTGTGAAATCCTTGTTGTCTCATTAAAATGCAAAGGGTCAGATAATTTACCACATTGTGTGTCTTCTTTCGCAGAGGGTAATTAGCAAGCATTACCCAGTATGAGCTCCTACTGAGAACTAGTGAAACTCTGTGAAATATTTTAAAAAATATTTAAAAAAATTTTTTGATGGAAATGTGCAAGATTAACAATGATAATCTTAATATACCTTTATAGTTAAGAGGCCTTGAAATATAGACTTTTAATATGTTGAATATCAGAAGACGTTATGGTTGGCTGTTTTAGAAACTAATCTTTAAATTTTCAGAAATTTCAGAAACTTATGCAATCTAGGTCTTGCTTAAACAAATCTAGACACGTATCTCCTTCTGCAATTAAGAACATTAAAGAAACAAAGAAACACAGCTGCCGAACACCTTAAAGTTTCTTAAAGGCTTACAAAGCAAATCTTTTTTCAGAAAGACTTTTTGCAGCTGAACACACAGATTGGAGTAGTACATTCAAATGTCCAAGTTCCTGTTAATTGAAGTCCTATACCATCATTTAAAACAACCTTGATAACATTCACTATTGGCTTATATCTCGTCAGGGAGCAGAATGATCTCTTATTCTTTAAATGGAAGTTTGGGGACATAAAACACATTCCAATAAAAGTGAACAGAAAATTATGAATTCATTAAACTACTTTGGTATCTTGTGCTATATATAATATTTATATTCCAACTACTGTAAAATATGCTTTAATATCTTTAGGCAACTATAAGGACTTAAATATTTATAAAATGGCTAAAGATAAAGTATAGCTCTCTTATTCCTACATACAGATGATGTAAGGCATGCAATCAAAGACAATAACACTTTCAACCCATTTGTCATCTTAAAGGAGCCTTTCAACTTCAGATCCCTTGTGTGCAATCTACATAAGAGTTGTTGCCTACATAGGCAACTCCAAAGGAGTTTGCTCCTTAAAAACTACCAAGAGTGCTATACTTCACATAAAACAGGGTTTTCTGAAAATGGAGACAAAACTATAAATTTGCAGGCAAAACAGCTCCAAGTGGGGCTTCAAAATACTGCTGTATTTATCTCTGGGACATCTGGGAACAGGAAGCATTTTGATTTAATATTTCATAACATAGAGGCAATTGCTTCCTTGCCTAGTGTATAATTAATGCTCATAAAAAGAGCAGTTTTTTTACTCCTCAGCATCAGAAATGCACGAAATAGTGCACCTTCATAATAAGGGGTTTGCTTTCAAGATGTTGAACAGCAAATAATAATAAAATAGAGTCACCATGGATTTATAACAGTCATGGGATGGTTAAATATATTTATAGTATACGTGTGAAATAACATGCTTGATGTACTGTGCTATCTACCTCTTTTTGCCCAGTTTTATCTTTCTCTGGCTGAAGCAGAAGACGTCCCGAAAGCAGAGGAGAAAGAAGCAATTGTGAAAGTTTGATGGCATTTGGGCTAGAACCTACAACCACTTCTCATATACATGGAAGTTGTATAAAAAAAATGCGTCTCTCCAGCCATTCCCTAACACATTTTTAGTTTATAAGCAACCGAATCAAAAATCTCCTTTCTTAGCAGTTTTTTTTCTCATCCTGGGAGAACTTTGAGGGAAAGAAGAAACTGTTCTCCATGCATTTAAGCTCCAGCAGCTAATGTTAGGATCCAGCTATGAGGAGAAAAGAGGAAATGTAAATGGTGCTAGGTGGGAACTTTTCTCTCTGGAGTTCTTGTGAAGAGTGGAAGGCTGGTAGTGTCCTGTTTGAAAGAAGGAAATGACTCCTAGCACAGACATCTTTGACATCCATGAAACAAAGTCAAAAGAACAGTCTGTCTCTCTTACTGTCTCTTTATTTTATTTCTGTCCAAATCTTGCAAAGACTTAGACATAATCTAACGTTACACAGGTGGATAGTTTCACTGAAGTCAGAGAGATTTATTAACTGGTATAACATTAAGGACATAACTTAAGTTTCGAACAAGAAAAGCATCTGATTGTAAACCTGCCAGGGCAAAGGCTATATTTTATTCCTGTATATATCAAGAGTATGACAACAAGCTCTTAATTCCATCTAGAGCTCCAATATGCTACAATGAAATAAAAAACAGCTATCAGTTGATCCATCTGGTTCAGCAGGATAAGAAGTCGTGCGCATGTTGAGAGTAATGCTAAGTTACTTACTTATCATAGTGACCTAATCTTCAAATATGGGATTTATTTTCTTTTTTTCCTTTTTTTTTTTTTTAATTAACTACAATTTGTTATTAGTTTGTTATTATGATGTAGGACACATGCAGGGAAATTAAAAAACCCTTATCTAGTTTTTCAATGACTAACTTCATTACTTGGGATGATCAGTCCTGGTTTTGAAAAATAATGAAACAAAACTACAACAAACATTCCAAAATTGAAACCAGAAAACGAAACCAGGCTAATTGGACTTGTGCAAGTTTATTTTAGCTTGCATAGTCTGTGATGCTTGAAATTTAGTGTCTATAATTCTGTGTATATTAATTTGATTTTATAGGATTTTCTGCAGAAAATTCCTGCCATGACATATTATTCAGGAGTTGATCCCTTTTTTTTTTCTTTCTTTCTTTCTTCTCTCTTGTTGGAGGATTTTATTACAAGAACAGTCAATGTAGGCCTAGAATGCCTCTCTTGTTGAAGTAGCATTCCTAGGGAAAATTCTCAGAAATTGAAGTGGTTCATAAAACAGTTGCATTTGTCACTAAGCTGAAATACATCTACTCTTCTGTACCATGAGTTGTCTTGTAATGCCCATTGAAAAAAATGCTACTATACAGCCCTTCCTTTCCGTACTTTAGACTGGTTTGAAACCATAATATTTGTTTTTTAACTGTTTAGCAAGGTGGGTGGTTTTTTTTGTTTTGGTTTTATTTTGTATTTTGTAATGAAACATACTGCTCCTATTATATAGGCCTGACTCAAAATAAGATGTAAATCACTATCCAATAAAAGCAAATTACTGAGTTTGGTATCTGAATTTATAACCCAGAGGCTACTCTGGTACAGTATTTATAAATCTCTAAACTGTTAAGTATAACTGTCTGGCTTTCGGGAAGAAAGCCAAATAGCATTTTTAGTTAGAACTCAAGAAAATATCTTGTGTTCATCTGGTGAGTAAAACAAGTTCCCACAATTTAAGACTCTGAAAGAAAGTACAGGAAACATGAAAAACTAGATAGGAATAGTCAATAAGTGTTACTTGAAGAAGAAAGGATGGAAAAAGTATGGGAAGATCAACAGAATGGGGGAAGAATTACTGGGGCTCCCCCAATTTACTGCCAAGGCAGAGCCCATCCCAGACTCCTTCCCAGGTGCTTTGGAGGAATGGAGTACAGATGCTTATCATGGATCTAATATTCTTTGATCTTCTCTCCAAAACACATCTATATAAAATAATTCATTTTCTAGTTGAGGGAACACAATTAGAATCAGAAAGGATCAAGCAATAAGAACAAATCTGCAGTATCTGAGGTTGGTTTTTCTTTCTGCCAACAAAAATGTAACTTTTTATAAACCTTTCTAGGAAGATTATCAATGAACATCTTGTTAAAGATAAAAAGAGGACTCCACTTATCACAAATAAAAGATCTGAGTTTATGAATCATTCTGTGAAGATGTAGCCAGAAATCCAACTTTACCAAATTTTATATTTCAGAAGTTGAGATGTCCTACGGAAAATGGCAAGGTTTGCTGCAGATTCAGTGGGATATACTTTGGCTTTGTCCTTGGAATCTACATCTCTCAACTCATTCTTTGGACATCAGATTCTGCATTCCTCCCATTTAGTGAGTCTAAAAAGTTGCCCAGTCAGATTAGAAACCTTCAAAAGCCCTTAAAATAGTTTCAGCATGAGAGATTTTAACAACAGAAGTCCAATTTGAAGGATTTCCTTCTCTTTTTGAGTAGAATAACACAGTACACTTTATGTAGGGGAGTCTAGTAAATCCTTCCACAACAGTTAGGTTTTTCCTTCTAATATATGCTGCTCCTGTGTTGTCACCAGCTAGACAGTGATGATGAGCATAGATTTGACAACTTAAGTAGTTTAGTCTCATCTGTTCTGGGTACTCCAGGGTCTGCAGTAATTCTGGTCCAGAATTTATTTTGTTTTCTCTGCCTTGGAATTGTGAGGACAAGTAAGCTACTTATTCCGTTTCCTTCAGAAGGTCAAGGCACTGTACTCCCAATGGTTAGTAGATAATACTAATATTAACAGTATCAGTTAGTATTCAAGACAGACAGACCAGAGAACAAAGATGTTGTCAGAATATTTACCAGGTCTGGACAATTGATGCAAGCCAGCTCAAAAGCTGAAGAATATTTTAATGATATGAAGAGACACTACCAAGTCTTTGTTTCTGCGTGATAACTCCTTTGTCCTTAATAAGTTCACCTTGAACAACTAATGAGAAAATACTTTGTTGATATAAACGAGATTAATTCAGGAGACTTTCTTTTATCAGTTAATTTAGCTTGGTTATGTGTTTAAAAAAAAATTCTGGAAACCAGAGGCCTTACTGTTATAGAATTTTGCCTACCAAGAAAATTTGCCATGGCATGTCCTTTGCTCCTTCTACAAGCCCCTTTATCACCAATTTCTATGTCCAGTTGTTGGTATGATTCTATCTCCCTTGCTGGAAAGGGGTGGCTTTGATGGATGCAGAAGGTTGGCTAGTTCTGAATGTTTATGTGACTAGGGTGGAAGTGACTTTGGAGTTAAGGGAGGTGAAGAGGATGAGCCCCTGTAGAAAAGGGAATGAAATCTCAAAATTTGATAGTTCTTTTTTCCTCATATAAAGAGAAGACAAAGTATTTATAGACATGGCACTATATTTCTGTATAGTATGACTATTTCATACTGGCTTATCAGGATTTATTTAAGAATCAGATCTGTATCCTGCTTATGGCGCACCTTTTGTATTGGCAACATCTGTTACTGAAATGAAATAGTCACAGGCAAAAATTTGAATGATCTTTATTCATTCAATAACCTATAGATTAAATGACTGTCACTTTTTTCAGATAATTATATATAAGGTATTCCTATGAGATTGCACTTAGTGACTAGAGCATTATATTGACCTTCTGCTTGGAGTAGCAAGGCTAATTCCCTCGTTAATTTCCCTCACCAAAAATCTTGCCATGTAGGCTCTGTGTTTCTCACATATACTGTTCACATATACTGTTTTGTTTTTATTTCTTCTCTTTTCAACACCCTCTCAAAGGTCTACTGATGTTCTTTCACAAACCGAGATTTTCTACAGTCAGTGTTCCTGTGATCAAAAATAGACATCACATAAAGGAGCAGCACAGAACCCTTTCAAGGGATGGTAGTGGTGAGGGAAGTCATTCAAAATGATGCATTCAGAACTAGAAAAGCTTAATGTGGCAATACTTAAGTCTGCATAAGCTAATGTGAACTGAAACATTTTCCCAGAATAAGACCCATGAAAAAATAACCAACAAGCTGGTAGTAAATTTTTGGTTTTGAGATCAAAAATATCAAATCCCATTTAACATCCCAGTAAAAGAAAGAATCTGAGTGGCTGTATTCCATTTTTCCAGTGAATTTCTAATAATGACCACAAGTCATCATAATGGGAGTAAGTCAGACTCTTTTTATAATTTTTTCATGGTAATTCTAAAATACTTGGGGTTGCCTTGTTTGTGGGCCCTGGAGTTGAAACTTCAAACAAACATGAAATGGAAAAAAGATCTTTTTCTCCCTCTTTAAATAAAGTTGTTATCCAGAAAACTATCTAAACTAGTTTTGAAAAATTCAAATTCTTAGTTTTCCAGTGCAATTTAACTCCAATATGAAATTCCAACACACTCCGCTACCTTTTTCTTTTCCTAATTCTGATGAAGTCTTCTGTATTCAAGCTCTTTCTATGCATAAAAAGTTAAACTTTTTCCTCTGATATTTGAGTTATAATTTCTAATTCTTGATTACAGTGTGGAGAGAGCAATTACCAAACTTAGTTTTCACATTCCTTAAGGGAGAACTATCTTGAGTTCATGCTCACAGGAAAACTGCAGACCAAATCACTCTCTCTTCTACACCTACAGTTAAATCAGGGCTGGATCCAGAGAGAATATTTGCTGTACCACTTACTACATTCATTAAAGGTAGGACTTCAAGCTGCAAGACCCTTCAGGGATGGAAAGATGATTTTTTTTACATTGATGGTCTCTGCCAGGGTGCTTATGAGTGCTTTGCAGCTGCTTTGCACAGGCACAGTTGGTGTAAAATAGCCTTTGGCTACCAAGGAATCAGTCCCACTCTTTCAGCAAAGACTGAAGGATTTTCTTCAGTCTTTAAATGGGATGAGTGTATGTCAAAGCATGGGAAAAAATCAGCTTTGAGTTAATTCAAAGTGGCTTTTTGATCAAGAAGGCACAAAATAAAGAGACATTTAATCTTAAATTCTTGCTCTTTTTGTTTTACTTTTTGACTTGTGTTACTAAGCTTTTTTTCTCTTTGGCTCCAATGCTCCAATGTGCTTCACATAAAAATGAAATCTTGTTAGACAGAAGCAGCAGGTATTCAAAATTTAATACAAATTAGCTTTGGCTACATAAAAGCAACTGCCCTGATGAGAAAACCACTGAGCAGGGCATGATGAACACGCAATGATTTTTAGATTTTTTTTTAAGCAAAACTTTAACAAAAAGAAAAAGAAACATGCAAAAAACAAGAAACAGTTTCATGTTCATTCATTTTTACTCTGCAGGATGTGCTTTGTGATGTAGCAGAGAAACTACGTGACTGCCCCTTTAAAAGCCATCATACCAATCAGCAGGTTTAACTGTCAAGGAAGCTGATGTAGGGCTCTTTGAATTACTGAGTGAGGGATATTCTTCCTGCCAGGTCCTGTCCCCTGTAGGCACTGCAGAGAAGTATTATAGGGCAGTCCTTACCTTGGGAATTAGCCTGCAAGACCCCAATGCTGTCATCAAACTGCATAGATTTGATGTTGAGTGACGCCAAGATGCATTCCTTGTCCTGCAGCGAAGCATCATCAATATTATTCTGATTGGCTGACAGGATAACGCACATGTCGCAGAGGTTGATGTTGACAGCCCTTAAATCAGCCCGACTTAATGGTGTACCCTTCGGCACAGAGAAAAAAAGATTGGAGGGGTTGGGGGGGGGGGAAGGTTGCAGGAGAGGAAAAAAAAAGAAAAACAAATTAAAGATTGAGAAGGAGCTTTGGGAAATTATTTAACAAGTATCTTTTTTATGCTCTGACATTAAGCTGGTCTAACTATGTGCCAGGGAATAGGAGATGTGTGCTAATCTAAAGGGTAGTTGGTGCTGATGGCAGCATTTTAGGTTCAGTCTCAATACTCAGTCAAGCTAATACTAACAAACAAGAAAGAGGAATAATGCCAGCGTTCTGCATCTCATCGGTGACTTGAAATTGTCTTGATTTAAGTTGCTATCATGTGGCAATCTCTAGCTCTCTGAATAACTCTTGAATAACAAGAGGCGTGTTTTAAATGTTCTTTTATCTACTACCAAGTGACAATGTTTAAACAGAAAAGTACTACGTGTCCTACACATCTGAAATGTAATCAAGATAAAGCTGTTATTTCAATCTAGACCAATACACAAAAAAAGATCTTAATCCTTTTCAACGCATGTTTTTGGTACGTCTGGAAGGAAAACACATTGATCTTCAAGGTTGTGTGATCAAACTGTTTGCAACAGAAACAAGGCTGACAATGGATATAACTAATGTATCACCCTCTGTTACCACAATTCTCAATTAGAGATGGCAATATTTAAAATTAAACATTGTGGTAGGCCATGGGTTTCATAGTTATCACAACAGAGACATGACACTTAACCAATTACGTTTTCTTTGATGATAAAAGTTGTCTTCACATACAACAGTCTGTATACCTCTAGTTACAAAATTTCCTATCTATTTCATAAGGGCTGCAAGATCCATGAAAAACAGCATGATTTTCTATGGAAACAAGATTCTGATGTGCCACATCATATGGTTTGGCACCCAAAGAGCCTAATGCTAATGAGATTAAGCTGTACCTTTTGTAACACAATGATTTTCACAAAACACAGCCAAGATCCTAGACTGTTAGCTCCTAATCAATCACGGTGAGCATCTCCTGAACTTCACTCAAAATACTCAATGCAAAAGTGAATTTAAAACATGCAAAGTAAAGGCAGGACTCAATTCTTCTTCAGTGACAGCCACTTAGTTTCAGATGACTGCATAATTATTTCAAGTTACTTTAAATAATTTGAGGCCAAACACCTTTTGGAAAATAGCATACATTGAATGGATAAGGTTTCACCATAAAGCACTCAAAACTTAAGATATGATTATTTCTGCCACCTTAATTCTGCTCTTTGTGTCTGTACTATGCACCAAGAGAAGCAGGATTCCTGTGGGGAAAAATAATATGTAATCATGTAATTAATTAAAGACTTACTCTTAATGACTTTATGCAAAGGGACAGAACTAAGTCTGCCTGAGGATATTTAAAATTGGTATTTGCTTCCTTTTAAGGAGTTTACTCAGCAGCTTAACAATATCCTTAAGTATAAACTTTATATGAAATATCCAAGGTTTTTGTTTGTTTCAAACCAGAACAAATGTTTATATACTGAGATGCAACAACATCCCCTATCAGAGATTAGCAGCAAGCTTTACTTTGTGAACAAAAGCATAGAGAATAAGGAAATGGGTTTGAGTGGCCTCCATTTAACATACGACTTCCACCAGTATGATCTCAGTCACTTTAGTAGACATCTAACAAAATAATGCTGATAATTTTAACTTAATATCACCATTCAGAATAAAATAGGCTAGGACAAATAAATAACTAGATAGATAAATAAACACATAAAAGCCTTAAAGTCTGCATGGTCTTTAGCATCCTTCATTGCTGTATAAGTAAATAACTCCTTTATACATTCTGTATTTTTAAATGTGAATTAATCAGTCATTTAAGCTGCTTAACCTGAAATTTGTCTGAAATTCTCTAAAATTGGGTGCAAACTGATTAGAATAAGTAATGCCGCTTCAGAATTTCAAATAAAAACTTTACAAACACACAATACATTACTGTATCATATTAGATAGCTTGGAAGTAGCAGCTAGATTCCATTCTGCTCCAATAGTACTATCAATTTAATTCTGATTCCCTATATTCTTTAGCCTTCACAGTGACTGGAATTAAAAGGGATTGGCAGGAAGAGGAGGATATTAACAGACTAAATCTGATATTTACACCATTTTTGTGACGGTGGAGAATCTTGTAACATCTGTTGGGTCAATTTCCAGAAAAAAAAAGCCAAGGACTAACAATAAAACTGTATTTAATGTAACAAAGTCTGAATTTATGAGGAAGTGAAGGCTGTCTTTCCATTCTGCTGCTGTTTTCTTGATTATGCAGTTCAGATTACAACCATCATTTATTCGTTTTCAATTGTTGAAATGTAGTTATTAGGAACTGGTAAATTCATAATTTTTCACTGAGAAAAACATCCAAACCCATTTTATAAAGAATAAAGCATTGCTCTTGTATTTATATCTTAGGGTCATTTCCCTCCTGACTCTGTGGGACATTTGTAGTTTTGAACATACCAGATCAGTAGCGTGGAGGTCTTCACTGTTTTGTGTGCACAAGAGAATGATACTAATATAGAGAAGTGGAAAAATAGGACCTTTGAATTCTGGTTTCAGTGGTTATCCTACTAAGATCAATAAGAAACCTTTCCTTGATTTCAAAATGGTAAGGATATTTTAGAATAGATATGGTAGGAATTGAAATGCTATGACAATTTTCCTATAATGTTAGCCAACCTCCAGTACGTTTTAAAAAATATAGACACACATTATGTAGGTAGTGTACAGTAACAATATTTTTAAAAGGTTTTGTGAGTATAAATACAACTATAATTTCATAAATAACAACTGTCATTTCATGAGGGAAATCACACCAGAGCAGACTACATGCAGTGCACTGCAGTGAATGTCTGATATGTAACACAACCAATACGTTTGATAGCAGCTGAAATTCATCCAATGAGGATGATGAGGCACTGAACACTGCAGCAAATATCTTCTAATAAGGTCTCACAGGGCTCTGTTTTCATGGATACAGTAAAGGGAAAAGCTAAGTCCTCAGGCCTATAAGTAGACAAAAGTAAAAAAATGCCTCTGATCAAAGTCCATATGAATCTGTCCAGTTGGTGTCCTAAATCACAAAATATCAATAATATGGCTTTGGACTTACAGGCAAGATTGAAACCTTGGGGAAGTTATGCAGTGTCTCCCATTCCCTTCTCAGGTATTCAAGTGAACCCACAAACACAATGTGCTTGAGTTCATGGTAGTGAAAGTTGCTGGCTCGTAATGGCATCACTAAATTTCTTAATCCAATCAAAGCAGATTTAACATCCCCAAATATGCAAACGACTACATGCCCACTTAAAACTGTCATCGCTGCTTCACTTCGAGTCTAAAAAACAAAACAAAATGAGAAGGGAGAAATGAAACAAAGGGAAGCTTAAATCATATACTGAGTTTTAAATCATGAAAAATGCAACTATCAATATTGTTTATGCACAAAGAAGCATTTCGATAATAGGCTGTTCATTTTCATACTTATTTATCCTTCATTAAATATGCTCAGAAGAAGAAAATTCCGTTCTTGGTAACAAATCCTTCAGCGTTCAGAAAGACGTACTGAACCAAATTCTGATCCTTTATATGTTGCTGCACAAGTGGATTAAGACTGGTTATAACAACAGAAGCACTGTGTATTTAGTTAAGAACAAAATGTGACCTACAGTGCACTTAGCTGTTAGGGGGATTATAGGAAATATATGCAAAATCATGCCCTAGCTTACAAATCTCTAGTGTTTCAGGATCAATTTGAAAATGAAAACAATGAGTGCCCAGTGGTCTTAGTAGGTCTTCATGGCATCACAGGAACCTTGTGTGTCTTCTTATTCTCTCAGGGTCAATACACCTATTTTAGGACAAGCTGCTACTACCACGAGAAGCATTTGAAGAACCCTCTGCATGGCTCTGCTTTACAGTGAATGCCCACTGCATTTCACAGAGCTCCACTTAGTAAGAAACATCTCATGTGCAAGGCCATGACTAATAGTAACTTCTCAAGCCAATCAGACTTTTGGAGTTGCTGAAAAAAAAACAAACAATAAAATAAACACCAACTCATGGAGAACATTTAAATGATGCTCAGAATTACCTTCTCATCTCAAGACAAAAATTACATTTTTGCACTAATCTCATCAGTGGCAGTATCAGTTGAGTAGGCAATTCAAAAACCATTGTGATTAAATAAAGTCATTATGAAACCATGATCTTCGTATCTCGAGCCAATCTTAATATTACTGCATTCCATCAAGTAACTGCAGATCCACTCATATCATATATCATATTGTAAAGAAGTTTTGGCAATGAATAAGACTGCAGTGAACTGCAGTTTTCTCCCCTAAATTATCCATGCTGTAAGCACTGTTTCTGAATTGTGGAAGTTTGACAACATATAAAACAGACCGGAATATGAAGCAGAATTATTCATTACATGACAATTAGTAATTTTCTAATTTGTTAAAAAAAATAATGATACATAAGTTTTCATTTTCTCTTGGGCAATTAACATGACTGCCCATTTCTACCATAACAGTGGTCTTGGCTCTTAAAACAAGTGAACACAGAAGTGAATGCTGGAGTTGAGCATGTAAGTCATCCCATGTATGTACACATGGGTCTGAACTACTGAGATTTTAGAAGCCAGAAAACAAGATCTTACTCTATAATCATTAATCTGTATGTAGTTACGTATATTTGTATGGAAAAAAAAAAAAAAAAAAAAAAAAAAAAGGAGTTGTTACTACCTGGTAACATTGGAAACTTGTAGAGTCAACACATACATTGAAAAAAAAATTATTTTCTGATTGAGGCATCATCAAACATCAATTAGAAGACAACTTCAGAAATCTTTAAATTATATTCTAGTTTGTATGTCTGTGATCTCTAAGGATAATGTTAAATTTGCATAGATCATAATGTAGGCATAAATTGTAGACTGAGTTTGAGAATGTGTAGGGAAGCATTTTGTTTATAAAGTCTTCAGCAGTGATGATGCACGAAACAGAAAGATCCTGGCCAGAGTCACAAATTCAGAAGCTAATAGGGAGAAAAACTGAAATGATATCATCAAGAGATAAGAAGTGAGGCAGTCCATAATGACATTTTCAGATAAATACTCTTCAGAGTGGGACAGCATATAAAGGTCATTTTGAGTCATCTGCTAAAATGCGTTCAGAACATGAAGGCAGATTTCTACTGCTGTCTATTACAAAACACTATGCAGCAGATCTGCATTTCCTTGCCTGCTGAATACATATAAACACAGACTAATTAAAATTGTTCAGCTAGCTCTGTCCCACAGCTCAGCCTCTGAAATTTAGAATTGACTTGCTTGACTGTCTAAACACTGATACTGCAATACCAAGCAATGTCATGGTTATTACAGAAACCCCTGAGGAGAAGGGGAAACAAGCTTTTTACCCCTGATTGTTACAATAAACCAGGGCTGTCACCATCACTGGATGCACCATGCCACAGTGCAGGAAAATCTAAGAGAACAGGCTGAGGAAAAGCTTTATAAAGTGCGACAAACTGAAGATCCAACAGGGAGTTCATTTCAAATATCATCAGTTTTGTGAATGAGATCTGGAGTTAGTTACTTGTTACTTTTAGGTATGAGTACATGAACACAAGTGGCACAAACCTTTACTGAGCAAGATAGATTGTGATAGGCCTTCTAATTATTTTTAATGACTTGAGTCAGTTTGATGGCTTCCTCAGTTAAACAAACGAAACAAACATAAAGTAGGCTCTCACTGAAACATGCTATGGAAGCAGATTAGTGATACTACTTACTCTGGCCTATTTGGGCATCTTGACATGTTGGAAATTGAGAGAGAAGTTTAAAGAGAGCAAAATTCATATAAATAAATAAAAGATAATGCAAAACAATGCCTGCTATTATTAGAATTGTTACTACCTTGCTTAAAGAGACAAATGGGGTAAGTAAACATTTAAATATTTCCAGCATGAATTCTCTAAAGATTTAAACTCAATATGCAAATTTCAACTTATGAAAAAAAAATTTGGACCACTTTTATTATTATATTTGGCATATGGGTTTACATAACTGCAGTTCCTTAATGGAAACAGTTAGCTTCAATTTCATAATTTCACTGTTTCTGTTTTCAATATGATAGCACAGTTTATAAATTAATTGATTAAATATCAGTTTTATCAGTTCAAAAACCTCTTCTCATCAATACCTACCAAAATGACCTTTTCAATATCCTTGGCCGGACACCAATGAAACATTCCTGTAGAGTCATATTTTTTCACATTGGCATCCATATTGTCAATCTGTTCATTGCCAGGAATTAACAAGGGGTCATGCCTGGGGAAAAACAAGTTGAGGACAACGTAAGTGGAAAATATTATGAATTATGGATGGAAAGATATCCCAGGAGCAATGTACAGAGGGAAAAAAGTAAAAAATGAAATGAATTTACACTTTAACATGCTTCCTATTAGGCACCTTAAAACAAAAGCTAAAAGCAAAAAATGGTTAAGGTTTAAATATGAAGTGCAGTTTGAAATATTTTCTATATGTTTTCTACACCAATAACCATTTGGCTTTAAGCAGGGCTTTCTGACACCATCATGTCTATGAAAGTTTTTTTTTCCAGTCCCACTTCTCAAAAATAAATATCAGAGTTGCTATTAGAATCTGCAATGAAGTAGAAGGGATAGGAACACAGCCCCATGCTGACTGACTGGCATAAGTATGGAAAGCCAATTGCTTGCTTTTACCACATACAACTTCTGACGTGATGCTCTTCACAGTAAAAGCTTTAACAGGCTGCACTTTAAATATTTTAGCAATTTGCCCAATCATATTTTGCATTCCCAAACTGAAGCCCTTTAAAGATTCAGCAGTATGTCATTTTAGAGCAGACTGACTAACAAATGCGCACATCTGGAATACATGATTTTAATACCAAACAACAATGTCCATTTTTTTTCTGACAACTGTATTTGTGATAACCTCTTAAGTGTTGTGAAGTTTTTTTGTTTGGTTTGGTTTCCAAAAGATTTGAAAGCAGAAGGCTTTTCAAAGAAGAAGGAAATCAATATTTTTATAAACTTGCTTTCCAGCAACATAGCTACACTCAAGCACAGATACATACAAGAGAGAATCCTTTATTTATATACTAAGAATCAGACATTAGACTGAGAAGCAAGTGACTCAAGAACTCTTAGATTACAGTGACGATCCCTCTGTGACATCATTAATTAGTAGCATTAAATGAGGACCTTGTTTGCAAAGCACAGGAAAAACGGACCCCTGAAATCTTAAAACTAAGCAAGGAACAGATCTGAGTCTGGCAGAACTATAGTCCTAATGTTTCTGTTGTGAATGCTAGAAATATTCTAATAAAGAACAAGTACAAAGAGTATATTAAAGAATAAAATATTTTGCAATATAGGAATGCACTAAATAATCAGAGGCAGGCAGACAAATTTTAAAGGAGTTTCTTTTCTGCAATCTTTTAAAGAAAATATTGGTTGATAGTAGTTGAACTCTCAAAACTGGCAAGTTTCCTGCTTTTCAAGCATTTGAGCAAGCAGGCTGTGGTAAGGCACTTGCTTTTCCATTGTCCACTACAGCAAACTTTGAATGCCGTTCACGGTATAAGTTAAATTACACTGAATACTGTCTAATAAGTTATCATGCTTATGGCAGTTAAACATGTATGGCTTAAGAAAGGCATATTCTCTAATTCCTTTTAGGTTATTAATTTGTGTAATTTCACAGACGTTTTAAATAGTTATTTTTTATATAGACGTATATGTGTTTATCAATCTATCTATCTATCTATACTATTGAATGTTTTCCATGTCTGTCTCTGTTTCTAAATAAGAAACTTGGTCAAAAGGTGAAGAAAGCATCAAGAGCATCAGCTGTGAGATGGTTTTCTTTTTTATTTTTTCCCCACGCTTTCACAAGACAATTCTCCATGAGCCTTTCCTAGAGTAGTACTGAAATAAAAGCAAAGTTCACTAATCAAATATTCCAAATTTTCTTCTTCTCTTTCTGTTCATCAGTGAAACTACATTAAACCAATCTAAAAAATGCCACATTCTTACTTCCTAATCAGTGTGCCCTGTCTTCTCTGAGACTAAACAGATCAGCTGAAGCTTTAACAAAAAAGAGTACTTAATAACACTCTAATCTTTTCACAGAAAGGATACAAATTGAAAGGTGATAACAGATATTTGACATCAAATGATGTTCTGCTGTCTTAAGGTCTGAAACAAGTTTTAGTGTATGAGTGCTCTAAGTCTATCGTACTTCTCTCTTCGATAAGGGCTTTGCATACTATTTAAGGAATATTCAAAGTAATTTGTGCCAAAAATAAATTAGAATTTTACCTAGATATTTTGCTTTCTTTTTATTTTAGAGCTTAGTGCTATGGAAGGAGCAAAGAGTATGAATAATCGTATATAAGTTTCTATTGATGTTTTAGGTAATTTTTATTTTTATTTCTTATATATGTTACTTATTTGCAAGATAGTAAACTATCTGGATCCTCTACTTTCACTTGGATTACAGAATCTTAAAAGCAGCAAGCAGGAAGGGACATGCAACAAGAAAGTATGCAAATAGATTCTGTTGTACTACTTTTGTTGTACAGGAATTAAACACTGCCTGAGAAGGACACTGTGATAAGACTAGTGGCACTATGTTACAGGATCTCCGTTCTTTTGTATATAATTGTACTGATTAAATTTGAATCACCTGAGCTACGCTAATATTTTCATGTTTTTAGTCAGTAATTTTTTATCTTCAGTAAAGCAATCACTGGAGATGCCTTCAAAGGTTGAAAATTGTTTATTACTAAGCTTAAACTTTTTCCTCAGATGACAGAAAATATTTAAAAACAAAAATGATCTCCAAACTTGTTTGTGTTTTAATTCCTGCTCTTTTTATGAATTGCTACATTAATAGCACACTATTACTACTATAGATATATATATACTGTCATAAATCTGATGATGAAAACCCGTTTCACAAATACGCAAAATTAATTAAGACAGACACAGAGAGGCCAGTGCTGTCAAATCTGCCTAAGGGGCTTAACACCTTCTTCCCATTAAAATCCATGTCGCAAGAAGTATTACAGTTGTCCTTACAGCCAAATCAGTGACTAAGTATTTCTAGAGCCCTTCTATCTGCCTTGCCCTTGAAGATGTGCCTGTCAAACTCTGCCTGAGTTGCATTGGCTGGTTATTCTGGAAGAACTGCATTTGCGTTGTAGCCACGCTGCAGACGTGATCTCCAGAGATATTAAGATATCTTGATGGCTTGAAAAAAGCTTGAAAAATTCACACAATGTTTGTTTTGACTTTATGCTTGCGTTGGCTTGCAAAGCATCTGGTCATTCCAGCTAGGAAAATATAAGCTTGTGGGAAAAGAGAAAAAAAAGTTGAGTTCCTCTCATTCATAATCTCAGTTTAAATATAACTTCTCTGGTTCTCACGGTGGATACTATATACACATGATTTAAAATGGAGAGCAAAATACAATCCTTTCAATTTTTGAAAAGCATGTTACATCAGTTATGATAAATTAAACTTGAGAAAGATAGCAAAAAGAAAGTATCAACCCCCAGAAGCTTGACTGGAAGACAACAGCAAAACCATAAATCCCATGTTCAGGAAACTTGCTACAAGAAAGCCAACATTACATTTTAAGGAATACTTTCCTTGCAGTATAACTAGTGCAAACCCTCAGTTTTTGAGTCTGGATCTTCCATGTAATGACAGAAGGACAGAATTGGGAAGACTGACAATTGTAAGCATATCCTTTGTCACCTTGTCTTAACCCTGCAGCTGTCACTTAAGTGCAATTGTGCATGAGAGAAATATACATTCACAGATCTCCAGTGGAATTCTTCTGTATTATGGGAGCTAGGAATTAGAATACCACAGGACGAGTACAGACCCTGATGTTTTTTTGAAAACTTGTAGTCTTTTCACATCATTAAAAAAAAATACTTTTTTTTGTTGTACCCTTATATAAAAATCAGTGGCAAAAACATCCCCAAGAGCAACACATCCTCTCTTTTTCACGTTCTTGTAAAAGTCTGCTGTTCTACCCTTCTCATGCAGATAAACCATGCGTAGACTTTGTACACAATATGACAGTAAGCTGTCTGCTACTTGAGATTCAGGGTCTTGAAACTCACCATGCATATATGCCATGGACTTTCGAGTTTTCCTAATTGATTTTGTGTGTGAATGTGGGTGTGTGTTTGTGAGTGCAAGCACACACATAACTTTAGAAGGAAGGACGTGGTTTGCTGAAGACAAGATTGAAGGCACACTAGAGAACGTTTCATGCCTTTAAAATTTCTCCTACAGCTATCCTAACAAATTGTGGCAATTAACATGTTGTTAGTGTTAGATGTATGCAGCCAGTGCAGGTGCTAATAATTGAAAAAGCATTTAGAGCTTTTACACCCTGGCTGAATATTTCATGATGTGCTGCATGTTTCACTATTTACTCAGTGGGCCTCTGTCACTTCAATCTTCTCTGACTGCTTTGACTGGTGCTATAAAGCTCAACCAAGATAGAGTGACGGCTTGTCACAGGCAAACTTCACTGACTCCTGCAGCTCACTGGGACTAGCTGTGAAGGTTGTCACGACATTCTGATGGAATTCAGCAAATGTTTTGTGACTAATACACCCAACATTTGTCGGCTACCATTAGCCATTACCTGTGACCCTCTGCAGTCTGTGTGAAAGGCATTAGTTTGTAATGAGAATTTGTTGCCTATGTGTATCATACTAATGACACTTCAACTGATCTTTACTTTCACAGGTTAATCAGCAGTGAAGTTTGTAAGGATTCAGTGTACAGATGCAAGGTGCTTTACAGAAGAAAACTGCATGCAACTAGAGAAAGAAAACCTGGAGTTTTATCATTAAATGCTTTTATTGTCATATACAGAATCCGTACTAATACTGGTTTCAACATTACTCTGCCTTATTCGTTCCCTAAATCAGCAAAGAAGAATGTACCTAATACAGAGATTATATACAGCGTCAGCTTATGGGTTGAAACAATCCTCCTTCCTCCCTATTTCTTCTTCCCTCCACTCAAATACCAAAAAAGTTTTTTTTTGTGTTTTCTTTGTTCATTTTTTCATCCTCAAAAGAATTACGGATGAGTTCACATTAATTTATCAAGACTACCAAGGATGCTGATATAGGGCTGCTTACTGAAAGAATTTTGCTCATTAAAGTATCTTGATACCTCAGGACATGCTCAGATTATGCTTCTGAATTATGAATCTCTTTATGTAAGAAAGTAACAAAATACTTAATTTTCAGACTTTTATCTAGGAAATTCAACAAGGAGGAAACAAGGCACAAAGCCAATACATCTTTTGGTTTTAAAATTTCCCATTCACATCTGCTCAAGCGACAGAAGTAGCAATTGTTGAGTGGTAGGAGAAAGAACCTGAAAAACTAATTTCTCATTTGTAAAATATAAATGCACAGTTAAGTGGCACTATAAAACATAGAAGTGTTTTTTTCTACTTAAATGAAGTATACTCTTTAGAACTTATGACAAAAACTACCTCTGTTGCAGACCAGCATTACAATAAATCATTGTTTTCTTTAAACCTTGTATAAAGCTGAAGAGCTTTTTCTTTCCTTTGCTTTGATCTGAGTGGGTCTCCTTTTATTCTGAACTTCATAAAAGGCCTTGTTGATTTTTCCACTGGAAAATTCTGCTTTCTTTCTTGACACTACCCTCTCATCTCAAAAGCATTTGCAGAAGACTTCACATTTCAATTTGAGAGTGTTCTTATTCTCGTGGTTTGCAACACAACTACTAATGGTAGCAACAGAGGGTTAACATACACTACCTCCCAAAACCACCCAAAACTTTCGTTCTATAAATTTGTTAAAACAGGTCTAAGACAACAGAGGGACTACTGAACTGTTCCTGATGCTTGTATTGGTAGAAGTGAACTCATAAAACAGAACCAAGAGGTGAACTGTGCTACTAAATGCCTGCTTTGTCACAGTTTAGTTATCATTTCATGTTGCCATTGCATAAAGTTAGCCTTAGTAAAGCCTTAACAAAGGATATAAATTCAGAGCTCAGTATGAAAATTTCCAAGCATTGAGGTCACAGATAGAAACAGTTATTATGGCTAATCAGTGAGTTTTACCTCTTCAAACCTTACCTGGTTTAGGGTAGACTCAGAAAATGATCAGATTAAAGTCATTTTAACAGTTATTGTTTGAGAAACGTTCCCCCTCTAGACCTCTCACCATTTTTTTTCACTTCTTGTGGAAAGCTAAATTTTTCAGCAAGAGGAAGAGTAGCACTACAGTGGCAGGGACTGAGTGGCACTGCTGAGTGTACGTGCTACTGTATGGCACTGGGTAGGCAGATGAGGAGATGAATGTGCACAGTCACTGTTCACATGCTTAGAATATTATAGCCAACTTCAGGAAAACAGACAGAAGGTTTCCTTCTCACCTTCGGACAAATAATCTCATAATATCTTCATAAATGTATGCCAAAATCTCACTTTTTCTGTGTTACTTAGCTGGACTCTGAACCAGTTTTATGGTTTGGTTGAGAATTATTTTGGATCTTTGATAAAGCAAAATCCTCAGGCTTAAAAAATTCTCCTTGGCATCACACTGAAAACCCAGTGTCCTCTGATGCCTGGTTCTTATGTGATCAGGGACACTAATGATAATGACCCTTTGCTGAGTATGCTACTTGTCTAGAGGCCTATGTCAACTACACCACTACATTCAGAGTGGACAGGGACAAACTATTTGTTTGCTCTTCAGGCCCCTTGGGCCCTGTCATATACTATTTGCTCCTGCATTAAGAGGTAGTTTGATTCAGCTGGGCTGACATTTCCTTCAACTCAGTGTATTCCACTCATGCAGTAGCAGCCACCAAAGCATTAAGTGAGGACTTGAGCCCCAGCAACAATCCTTTTAAGGAGCTTTTTTGATTTAAACCCAGGGCTTTTCACATTTTATTGGTTACTCTAGAATTGAAAATGACACTTTTTTTTTAAACTAGCTTTGCTAGTTGATACTCAGGCAACACAGTCCCCTCAAGTTTAATGTGGCTATTCATGAATAACACGAATCAAAACCTTTGACTGTCAGATGATGAACAGATGATCTGATTTCACTTCCTGACACCAGAAGCATCAAATGGTCTCACTTTCCTCTCTAGCACATGAATAAGGAAACTTGATATGTGATTATTTTTCATGACTTTCTTTTCTTTCTGCTTTCATTTTAGTTTTATACCTCATTGTAATAGGACGCCCTTGTGTTTACATCTTCATAGAAGTATTATTTGTTTTTTCCTGATAAAGTTTAACTTACATTTGAAGTGTGTGTTTAATGGGGCAGCCTTCTGCTGAGGAAAAACAGGTAGAAAGTAATCATGACAGTGCAGAGTGGTTTAATATTTTTCTAGTTAATTTTCATTTATTGTTCCTGATTGATCACTTGATTCTTTCAGCGTCACATTAGTGTGATCTCATTCGATGTGATGCAGGAGTTAGTAAGAACGG
Source organism: Lagopus leucura (assembly GCF_019238085.1). Taxonomy (NCBI): domain Eukaryota; kingdom Metazoa; phylum Chordata; class Aves; order Galliformes; family Phasianidae; genus Lagopus; species Lagopus leucura. The sequence goes on along the minus strand of NW_024962255.1, from coordinate 13,118,945 downwards.
TAACTTTCCAAATGTGAATCTAAACTACATGTGATACATGCTGAGCATATTTGTATGGCTTTTTTTTTTTTTTTTTTTTTTTTTTCAGTTAGTAACTTATTGACATCTAGAGAAAACAGTATCAAAAGATGGGATTGAAAAGATGTCTTCATTCCAGCTATCAGCATCAGGTTTAATCATAGAGATTTCTATTTATGTGTGAGTGAATCTCAAAGACACCCACCTTCTGACCAGGTCTAAATAGGCAGATCTCTTTGTCACAATCTCCCAGGAAATGCCTATGATACAGATTCTGTTCTCTGTTCTGCTCAAACGGTAGCAGGAATCCAAAAGCTGCAGCTCATGACATTATACCTTCTTCCCTGATTTGCTCCAGCTACTATGGAAATCTAAAATCTATACAGCATTTTAATGTTATGTTAACTATAAGGCTGCTCAGAAACTGATTCTGTAGTTGCAGACCTGATTTCAATTTAAAACTTAAATTTCCTCATACTATTTCTCTACTTATACTCTATTTATAGAGATAAGCCCTATTAGTTTTCCTGTTCTCCAGGTCTTCTATAGACCCAGGACCACAGCTGAGGAAATAGTTTGCCAGCTGTTTCTGTGGGAGAGTACGGGTGAAGCTGCCTTTGAAAACAAGCTCTTAATGTAAATTTAGGAAAGACACTGCAAAGGTAAATATCAGCTGCAGATATGACAGTGTTTTAACTGATTTAATTCTTGTGTATTTTCAGTTCATACACTGAATATTTCTGGGCAGGAAAACAAGTAATTGTCACTTTGGAAATTTGAAAGTATACAAAAATGCAGATAATATAGTCCAAGTTTTTTATGAAATAGCTGAATGGTGCCTGGCCATTGTACACAAAGCTAAACTGTTTTCTTCATATTCTATTAGTTTTCTCTTATTTAGCACCTTGAAACAAAAGGTAAGACAACACAGATTAAGGGTAAGACAAGTAGACCATTGGATCTGGGAGAAGGCTGAGGGTGCCAAGACAGGGCTGGTAAATAAATTTAGCAGCAGAAAAGAGAAAAACAATGTCTGGATCCGGAAGCCTAGCAAGTTCTCCGCTTGCTGCTCGACCCGTATTTAGCAATTCTGATGTGCTACTGAGCAGACAGCTCAGGCTCAGGACGACTACTCTCCCTCAGTCCCTCTTCAGCAGGCAATGAAAGCAGGCTCCACTTTGAAAATCTTCCCCCATCATGCAAACTGACACAGGCATGCTTTTCAAAAACCCACAGCCAATCTGTTGATCATTACTTATTTACAAAGGCCTTCGGGCAGAAAGTCCTGTAAAAACCATACTTGATACGGTATACACTAGCTTTTTCTGCTTGTGGAAAAAAGTACCCCTAAGGCTACCTCAAACCATCACTTTCTATTGCACATAAAATGTACCGTGTAACACTAAAGTATTTAATATATATGGTATAATATATCTACTGGAAAGGCATTTGTGTAGAAGTATGTTACCCTGTATTTGGTAATTTGATGTTTTGCTGAAGGCTATGACTTGAAAAAGCCTGCACCTAGTACAGAGGACCTGTCATCTCAGTACCCAAGAGCCAATAGAATAAAGAAGTACCCTTAAGCAGCAAAACTTTGACACAGCTTTGAAGCATATGAAAACAGTATAACTCCCCAGAATTATTATTACTCAAGATCAAAGAAATGAGGCATACTTTACATAGCAAACAGGGACAGTGCACTCAGCTCCAAATGTTTCAGCTCTCTCTCTCTCTTTCTTTCTCCCTTTTTATTTTTACTTCCCCCAAATTAGGATTTGGTCATGGGGCAATCTCCCACAATTTTAAAACTATAAATGGTTAAAACTGTTACTGCTAAATAAGAAGTCTGTCCAAAGGTAAGCAAACTGAAAACGATGATAGGATGACAACTGGCATCATAAAAATGAGAAGCTTGTCTGTATGCTCATTTTATTCCTCCTCATAAGCTGTAAAAAAGCATGCAAATCAGTGTCATATGGGCAAGACTGAGGAAACAAAGGCAAAGAACCTTTAATGATACATTTAACAGAAATAGATGGTCAATATGAAAAAAAAGGATTTTGGGTGCATTTTCCTCTGTGAATCAATCTCACTTTCAATTCTGTGGTCCAGACAGAAATGGAGAAGGCTTGTATAAGTTATGCCCTTAACTATATTGCTGTAACAATTAACAAATATGGATGCTCCTTTAAGTGGCCAAACAAAATTTCTAATCTACTGACTAAAATGTAAAGAACAATATTACCTAGATGTATCCAAAATTGTTAAAGGAACAAAATAATGTCAACAATAAAAGAAAAGCATGAATGATTTTATATAAAGAGATATACGTTCATATCATTTCTTTTCCTTTAATTTCTGCAAATGCAGAGCAGCTACTGTTATACATACACCCCAACCCCAAACTGTATGTAAGTGCCTGTTCATATACCTAAGTTTAAGTTTTTTCTGTATACGTATGCAGTGGAAAATCTCCACTACGCTACTTAGTTCTGGATACAATTATGGATTGAGATTCTAGGCTGTCCACTTCAGATATGCAAAATAGAGGAGGAACAGCCTCATTTCAGAAAGCTTCACATCTACTATTTGATCCTGTTCGGACTGACTTGAGCAGCCAAAGGGTAAAGTACAGTAGATAGAATACGCCATATTATTTTAATAGATTCCAATTTCCTATTGCAATTCTAGTTTTAACAACTCTCTTAGAGGAAAACTGTCCTATGGAAGAGAACTACATAGTAATACAAAGATATTACAAGTGTAAAATAATGTACATATAGCAACAGGGGAAAAATATCACTAATGATGATGTTTTCATTACCTACTTTTAGAGTATATACTACCCTTTAAAAAAATCCTTGTATTTTATAATTAACGTGCTTTTAGCCTGAGTAAAACTGCATTCGTTTTTGAACTTTGCTTTGGCAAGCACATGGATTATTAGACTTTTTTATCAGTCTAAATCAATTAACAGAAATTTGATTTCAATCGACAGGATAAAAGGAAGGTAATATTCAGGTTCATTTTTGATTGTGATGATACATCTCACATATGGCCTTAAGTACAGAAAACAGTACTCAGAGGGAATCCAACAAAAAGAGAATTGCCTAAGGCAAACTAACCACAAGAGTTCCTCTGATTGGTTAGTGCTATCATTAGTGCCACTGCTGTTTAAGAACTACACACGGGCAGGACAGGGTGACAGCTAAGACTTTAAAGCCTATGTATTTTTCAAACAGCTTTTCAAACTGTTTTTCATGACAGAATTTTTTTCAGCTCTATCATTAACTGCTGACAAGCTGACAGAATAAATACTTCAGCCTTTCAGAAACCATCTAACAATCTTTTTTTCCACTGCCTCCCCTTATTTTTTGATGTGGGGGGAGGAGAAGAGGAAGAGAAGAAGAAAGGAGATGAAGATATGAGTTTCTTACAGTCTTACCTCATCAGTTTGGGTGAGGAGTTGGGAGAATTTCGCATGCCTCCATTTCGTTGCTTTTTTTTGGGTGACAATGTTGACGGCTGCTCATCTTCAACTGGAAATATAAGGAACTCATGAGATTAAGCACTGTTCTACATGCCATATGAAATACAAGTGAAGTAGCAAAGAACACACACTCTATGTCCATTCACGCACTGATACTTCATTGCTAACATAGGCCTAACAGTAATAAAAATCAAATACATGTTAGTCAGAGAAATTGGTTTGAAGGAGAAGCAGGTAAGAGTACCAGAGTTTTTGAACAAAGGTGTTCAAATTGGTTTCAGACTTCAAAAACATGGGAGGGAACCACAGTCGGGTTATTCTGAGCGTTATTTTTAGTTAACGTGTGCTACAGAAAAGTAGGATTAGTGCTCTGCTATATTTCCAGAAAGATAAAGTACTATTTGCAATACAAACATAACAGCTGCCAGCCTGCTTTTGCTAATGAGCCAGACACCAGTTGGTTCTTGCTCCTCACATGCCAAATAACAGAGTCTTCATGAAGAGACGTAAAATATTCAATGCCTTTATGTTCAATGATTCAGTTAGTCAGGACTGTGAGCGCAGCCTGCCATTGTGCACAGATCTCCAGCACAAGTCAGACCTCATCACTCCACCCCTCTCACAAAAGGGAGTTGTAACAGGATTGAACAGAATGAGGTTGAATGGTAGTGGGGAGACAATACCTGTGTAACAGAGGATGCATATGTTATGCAATCTTTTAATGAGGATGAGGTGCACTTTCAATGACAGATCAATTTTCAGATGTAAAATCACTCACAATTTTGTCAATCATAAACTGTTCTTAGATAACCTAAGCCACAATGCGCGTTGCTTAAACAAATGCAGCTTTCTAAAACCTCCTCTACAAGAATTAACTACCATCATTACTGGTTCAAGATCATTACTGCACTTAATAATCTGCACACAAGGTTTACACTTGCTAGTAAAGGAAATTATGCTTTCTATCTCATATTCACACTAATGCTGAATTATTCTGATGGAAAGAAGGAAAAATAGACTTATTTCCTCCTATTGTTAACTAGAAAATGAACTAGAAGGTAATACAGCTGACATCTAGAAATCTGCTAAAAGGCAAGAGATTAGTAGTAGCAGCAGCAGCTGAATTAAAAGAGCTTAATATACATTAGCAGTGCACAAGCAAAAGCCAGAAAAAAATCAGTTTGCAGTGAACTACATCGGAGGAACAGCAAAACTACAAACCTGGATATGTGTCACCCTACATTTACCTGAGGACAAATTAGGTAATATTCTTCTCCTTTGGCCCTTCTCTGACAATATTTTATTACAGTCTCTGTTCTAGTCTGTCACATCTAGTTTTTAGCCATAAAAATTTATTTTGCCTTTGTCAAAACTAAAGGATTAGGCCCTGAAAAGACAGATGTGCTGTCTTAAGTGACCTGGCACTACCTAACACATCCAGGTAATTGAAGCAAACTATGGCATTTCAAATAAAAACAAAAACAAACAAACAAACAACAACAACAAAAAAAACAGCTGAACAAAAAAATGCTCCAAGTAGTTGCGTAAATGGTTGTACATAATATAAGAACAATGACTGCCTTATAATGATTAATTTCACTAATTTAACTTTCTTTTCTTCTCAGGCAGCATTCATAAATAGAATAACATCTTCCGATTTGACTCGATTTTAGATGCTTATTGATTATTAGTTTAGCTCTATTCTTTGTTTGGCTGGGAGATAGATAAGCTCATAGAAAATTCCCAAGATTATGTAATTTGAAATTTTCTCTCAGCGACATTTTCTTTCTGGGTTTAAGTTAGATCAATTCACTATTCAGTTTTTTGTAACCAAGACTGTGTGTTTTCAGAATTATTTTGTTTGTAATATCTTTTAGTTTCTGATTATAACAAAGATACAATTGATATGTTTCATACTCCTAGTAGTAATAACTCTAAATTTCACTTAATTTTATTGGCTACTGTGGAGCTACAGAAAGATTGTCATAGATTCAGTATTGTACCCTAAGTATACTGCTATATGATTTTAATATTGTAAGAAATCTATATACGTATCATGACCACCTATCATGAAAAATCTTAGAGGAGTACAACTGTAGATTGTGTTATATCCAATATAACAATATTCAATATCTGTGAACAATAAAAAGCACTAGTATGGAAGACTATCAAGTTTTCAGCTAGTTAAAGACTCATCCAAGCCTTTCAAACACTAAACGTAAAACACCAAAAATCTTTTATACTGTAAGGTCCAACATTAATGTTCTCCAGTGCTAACAGTTGATACTATTTCACCACTCAATTATAAAAGATAATCTTGGTACTAATCAGAGTAACCACACATAGATTTCTGCTGTTACTTTTGATACAGCATCTACAGTAAATAATCTCACTCTTTTGATACGTGCTTGTCATATTCAAACTACATTATGCCTGTAAAGTCCAAGGCTCGTGTGGTTCACTAGTTAACACATGTCACCAAATCTGAGATTTCAATTCATAACTAAAGTAATGCCCTTCTTAAGCCAAGAGGCCATTTATTTTTATTGCAGTAATGAAAGATAATGTATGTTAATCATATTACGTTCAAACAAGATTTTGCTTTTCCATGAAATCTGTACGCAGTTCATAGTGCTTTTGCAGTTTTAAAGATGCAACTCCATCAGAACAAGAGAACAGAATCTATGCAGCTGAAGAATATGAATGGAATGGAGACCGTTATGACTTGGTTCCTAAATGCACTGCAATGATCACTCACTTCTTAGTAATAAGTAGGGTATAAAACATATTTAATGATTATCCTTCAGAGAAAATTATATAATTCCTGCATATTTGAAGAAATAGATCCAGAAAAATTTTTAGTAAAGTCATAAAATATCATTTCAGTTTCATGGTTTTTGCCTGCATTAATTTAAAAGGGAGTCTTTGATGTGCTTGTTCTTAAGAAAGACAACCACATTTGAATAATGGGCTGTGATATATGACAACTCAACTCTGATATTCTATATTTGACTTAGTGCTTTTCTTACTGAGAATGTGCCCCCATTCTTAGTATATCTGATGTCTTTATGCTACAGAAGTTGTTTTAAAATACAGTCATATTATATTATGGAAACTTTCCTTACCAGCTTTCAGGAAAGTGCAAATAAGTTCAAGAATTGGCCACATTACAGAATTTGAATTCATTCCAGCCTCTGAGTTCTAATAAATTTCAAAAGCTTGTTTCGCACATCCCTAAGTATAAAACTTAACATAGTGCTATAACAATCCAGTGCTCACTTGTCTATCAGGCACAGAATCTAATAGTCTTCCTGAACTGCAAAACTCGGTGCTAGAAAAATGTCAGGCAAATCTAATGAGGCTTCAGATACTCTGGTTTATGCTGAAGTTTAATTTAAAGTTACGCTGATGTTTTAACATGTTTGCTTATTCTTGAGTAAAGAGAATTCATTATTTCAATGACATAACCTCCAGACAATGTTCCATGAATTGATTTAAGATGTGCTGGTAATTTTAACAGCCTTAATGTGGAGTTGAACATCTGTAACAACACAATACTTGACTTTTATTCTCATTCCATTTTTTAAAGTAAAATAAAGAGTATGTCTTTCAGAAACAGTGGACAAGCTCATAAGTTTTTTCTTTTTTTTTTCTTTTTTTTTTTTCTAACCACTTTTTTAAATAGATCTGGCTCTTTCACTATCTCTCTCAGGTCAAGAGAAGACAGCTTATAGACACCATATTTGGACCACCAAAAAGAACTATGATTGGAAATACCATTTATGTTACCAAACGTCACGCATGTAAGAGCTGGTAAACTCATCTTGCCCAGAATGTAAGCGCACCAGAGCAAATAAACCGTATGAAAGATAAAGCACAAACCACCCAGAAACATTAGTTGACTAGCTATATTGATTAACTTATTAATCACCACATCTGGAGAAACCCACATCTGTAAGCACTTAACAGAGCATTAGTAATGTCATAGTCACATTGAAAACAGACTGCAAAACCATGCACAAACCAATTGGAATTGCGTTATACATCCAACTATGGGGCTACCTACGGAGATCTTGGTTCAACCCAGGCTTTTGGGAGTGGTAGCGATATTTTACAGGCAAGCTGAGTGCCCTTTGCAATCTACAGTACGTAGATTTTCCTTGTTCAACAGAATTCAATAAATTAAGTTGCAGCAGCGAGGGATTGTTGGGTAGGAAGAGGCTCCCTTTACGGTTATTAACAAGTGGAACAGGTTCCAGGGCTCCTTCAGTGGACTTGGGACCAACCAGTGCAATAGTAGCTGTATTCTTGAATTGATATGAGCTTTTTGGGTAACTTGATCTAGCTGCATTCTTTACTTCTAAATAATAAGAAAAAATGTAAATTAATGTCCTTGTATTAAAGATTATTGCAAACCATGAATCAATTTTGACATCACGTGGAATTACAGACCTTATAGCTAAAAGTATCAGTTTCTACAGTTGAAATAAAGATTTATACCTGCAATTTTCTTTACTTTTCCCCTAAAAAAATATATCTGTTTATAAAAGAATACTTATAAAAGGATTATTCCACAATATTATCATCTTTAAGCAATAATCCCATCCTAGGGTAAGTGTGTTTGAGGCAACTCTTATTTCCCACCTGTTGATAATGGTTTTGAGATTTACTAGCTGTAGAAGATGTTTATTCCCTTAAATGACAGAGGAGGCATAATACTCTGTTGCTGCTAAAATAAACAAGGAATAATAGACAGAACACTTCAAAATAGTGCAATCATAGTTATGGAAATAATCCAGTGTTTATGAACCTACATAAAAGTAGTTGGATATTTAGAACTTCTGAGTGCTGTGCATTTCAGATCAGGTATAGAACCCCTGAAAACAGGGCTAATAGGTTTAATTTCTGAAGTATGGTTTTGACTTGAAATGGTGATTCTTAATCTTCTAACATATCAAAGTTCACCGAACAAAAAGAGCATTTAATACCTCCAAACATTTTTTGGTACAAATATGCAGCTGTGATCTTCTTCAAATGCTTGTTTCATCATGAATGAGTACATCGAGAAGAAGGTATACTACTGAGCCTGTAAGATCTTCTATTTTCTTCTATTTTGTTACGTATTAAGAGGAAAAGAGATTAAATAGGAAGTAGTTTATGGACTGATAATCTTGCAGCATTATTTGCATATGTCTGAATTGCCTTGAAGTTTCCCTGAAGAACTTTGAATAGGCAACAGCTCAAAACTGTTTAAGCAAGTTGGCATGGGTTTTGGTGTTTTTGGGTAGTTTACCATCAGATAGAAACATTATCTGTTAAATGGGCAGATACATAAATAGCATCCACATGCTTGCCATTTGTATTCAAGCACAAAATCTACCTCTATCAGCAAAATGTAATTATATGTGAACTATAGGAGTTATTTGAATGTACTCTTTAACTAGGTTCCAGTACTTAGAAACAATCTATCCATTCCCATTCAGTGATCTCTGCTTGCCTCTACTATGAGTGATACAGAGAAGAAAATCAGTAAGCGCCAAACCAGAGTCTATCATGGTGTTTCTCTGTCTTTGCTAATATAGAACGTCCAATCCATCTGATGGATTTAAAATCATTCATGGAGAGCATGTATCTGATTAGCAAAACTTCCACACACAAAAAAGCTACGTATTATGTTGGAAATGTGACTTGAAAATTATCAGCCTTACCTTGGAGTCAGTGTTTTTTGGTCAAATCTTGTGCTTTATCTTTGCTTTCCCTCCACTGAAACAATTTTCAGGTGATAAAATATATCTGCATCTCCCTACAAAACCCACTGGTCAAGCACGCACTCATACAATTTAAAACATACCCATTCCGTTCTATTTCAGTTCTACTAACATTGGAAATATTCTATATGTACCTATTTGCCTGCATCAAGCATCTTTACAAACACTAGAAGACTAAAACCTATTAATAATGTTTATCACCCCTTCAGTAAAATTGTTTAAGAAAACATCATCCTCTTACAATCATTTTTGGAATTCAGTAAGCGATCATTTCACATATCAGATCCAATTATCAAACACTAAACTTCCATAGTAGCGTATGTCTTACGGCATATTCCATATAGATATAAGCAAGCTTTCCCAAGATTGTGAGTGTTCTCCATTCCTCTAATACAATTACATATTTTTAACCTTTGGAGAGTAAAATTGGTTGTTTTTATTTTAAATAGTTTGTGTCAAACACATTGGGATACACATGGAAATACATGTGTAAGCAGAGATGCAATTCTGAACACACATATAACTGTGTTGTTAGATTAAGAAGTACTGTATAACTAAGAGAGAAATATAAGCCAGCACTGTCACTTCTCAGACACATAATATAACATGCAGAACTTAAAACACTTGTGTTTTTAAGTGTATTCTGTTGTTCAGCAAAAGCATTTTACTTTTAAGAAGTTTTTTAAAAATCTGATATCATTCTTGCACTGCTATGTGGGCTCAATTCCATCGAAAACATATTTGCAAAACAGAGATTGCTCTTAATTATATGGAACTGAATACATCCTTACAGACTGTCACTGCCTCATGAGGTTTGGCAACCAAACTGTTTGGATTGGGGTAATCTGTTATACCACTATGCAATTTTAAACCAGAAGTTCCACATCCATGAGGGTCCACTTCCAAGTATGTGATGAGTTTAGCATCAGCAAGCCTACTGGAAAAGAGCTATTTTCTTGTCACAGTTAAATTAGGTTTTCTTTATCTAATATGATATAAGCAATTATTTTCAAGGAAAATGGTTGCAGGATGAGTGTTCTGCCTGCATTCTACACATTTCCACAGTCTGTAAGAACTATTCAGGACATTCATCATGTACCCAAATGGTATTATTATTCTTAATTAAGAATCATGGCATTTATTGGTCATTTTGAGAGCAAATGAATAGCTTACTGAGAATAGCAAACAATAAGGAAGTAGATAAGAGTAGTAATTTAAGAAATTCCATGTTTTCTGTATTATTTCTAACTGCAGTCTGGGTGAACATTCAAGGTATTTTGGAAAATACTGTTCAGAACTTGATAAAAAACCCTGTCAACATTAGACAGGTAAAAAGTACCGCCTTTATAATGTGAGATATGAATGGGATTTAGCTAAAGGTAGTCTGAAGCTACGTACATTCTTACCCTTTCCTTTGACCCTCAACAATTCCCCTTTAAGCTCAATGAATATATGCTTGTGTATAGAATGTATTAGGGAATCATGACTGTTTCTATTTCTATATATTTTATTTATTCTAATGAAGGTAATTTGAAATGCAATCTGGAACTCCCTGAACATTTTTAAAACAACCAATGCAGTTAATCTAATGCCTATGGCAATCTCTATTTATTCTTTGTAAGCGTACACTTGCCACAACTTAAAACCAGGCTGAGCTTTAATTTAAATGCAACAAGGCAGAATACCAGTGCAGTGATTTCAACAAAATGGCTGAAACTGGCTTCAGCATGATTTGCCTGAAAGGGAAGTTGAAAATGTGTTTTAAAGGAGAAAAAATATATCCCGTCCAAAACCAGACATTCTAAACAACCAACACCAATACCCACCACTCCATTCCTCCCCCAGCTCTATCAGCTGCTGGGCTTTCAGCGCCTCTTTCGCCAGACACTAACACAGTGTTTTCCTTCATAGTCAGCCATCAGCCAGAGCTGTCACTTGCAGATACTTCATTTTTGTTTCAGTCTAATTCATACTGCACCCTCTTAATCTCTGCAGTGAGTAATGCCATGTCCCTCTGCAGATACGCCAGATCCAACACTAGAAGCACAGAGAGTGCTTTTAACTATTGGACTATCATCATTTGAAGAAAGATTTTTTTCTCCTCCCTCCCCCCAGCATCACTGTTCTTTCTCCTAAGCATCCTCCCAGATGCCCTCCAAAGGAGCAATCACTGCTCTGCAATGTGGCTTGTCTTCCACAAAGCCCAGCTTTCACGTGGTGGGTGAAGACTAGCTGCAGCTCTGCATTACTCAATGCAAATAATCAATATGCTGATTGAGCTTTAGGCTACCAGAGATCTTTCAATGGGAGCGACAGCAAGCCTGACTTCCCTCTTTCAATGACAAGCCTGTTTAGACTTTGCTACCTACCACTTTGTGAATCAGGCAACTGAAAATACCCACAGCAATTTCTCCAAACTGTCAGCTATTGCTGTGATTCCACCCAGCACCCCCTGAACAAGACAACAGATTAACCATTAGGCTAGATATGTTGAAAATATACAGCTTCAACCTTTCCCCAGCTAGCTCAGAGCGATGTATAGATGATTATTTCAACCGTCAGCTGCCGCATAGACTTAAACCCCTGCACAATAACTCCTGGATTCATCTGCCCCTTGTCAAACTTGCACAGCTTTAGTTTGAGCATACATAGTGTGGCAGTTTCACTGCGGATCTAGAATAATCCAGACGGCTGCTGTCTCTTTGTTAACAGGAAGCTAAACTGATGAGTTTGTAATGCATTTCTTATCAAAGGTAGCTTCAGAAAAGAAAATGTGCCCCATCAGTTTTGGTTGGATTTTAGCAGACTATCCAAATATGGTTTAATCAGAACACATCTAGACAAAAATAATATTATTAATCTTCTTTAAAAATCACTTTATAACAATGAATTATTTTTGAGATATAAATTTATAAGTACTACTGGATTTTTCTTTTATTGTGGTAAGAGATATAATGAAATATTTGACTAGAAATAAAAAACACTGCACTAGACCAGGGCAGTGGTGCTTGATGAGATACAAGAACATTAATTTTAGAAATCACAGAGCAGTGTTTGGTGTCTGAAATGGTAATTCAAATGAAAGAAGATTGCGCTTTTGGTTTATATACGCACTGCAAACTCAGGGAACTTCATTACATTGTTTTGTTTCCTTTTTCATACAAGAGAAACAGATATGCTGCACGTCTATACATTTTAGTACCATGAGAAAAGCAGGAGAGGCTCACTGACGAGACACACTGTAGCTGCAGTGTGCCATCTAAAGCAGGTAAGAAAACATCAAGATCCAAGAACGTCAAGGATGCATCATTTCAGAAAAAATTACACATACTGAATGGTGCTTACATGAGACATTCTTTGAAACAGCACAGACCAATAAAGCCTCTTTTTGTTATTATTTAGTTTTTGTTGTCCCAAGCTTCTGTCTTTTGGCTAAATGCTGTTAACGCTCATAAAATACCAAATGAATTGCTCTACTTTGGTCTTTTTTTTTTTTTTTTTTTTTTTTTTTGGTTGTTTGTTTGCTCGTGCATGTTGGTTTTCTCTTTTTTTTTTTTTTTTAAATCTATTATTAATACAAAATTTAATCAGTGCCTTTCAGTCATTCTTATTCTCATCACACAAAATGTATTGAAACAGGTATAGATTTCTCTCTCATCCTTGTTTTTACCTGAATGTTGTAAAAAAAATACTTAAGACAAAATGCAGATTGCTGCTAGAATGGATTTGCCTATGCATTCTAGATGGCTTCTCTGATATTGTGCTAGACTCTGACAAAGTAAGTTAAACTTTCAGGGTCACAAATATATAGAATGAAAGAGAAACTGCAGAGGTGGTTACAAACCCTGCAAACTTTTAACTCAATTTTTTTGATAAAAAAATGTATGATTTTATAGTACTTGCAGCATTAAATTTATTTCTAAGGGTAGAGCAACCCCTTAAGGTTAGTGTAGAACTTTGATTTCCCTTTGCTCTTCCAGTTTAATTCAAGAGCATAGATACTTAGAACATTTTCCAGGGGTACCAGTTGTTACCATTTCTCTATTATTATGACTTCAGCAACTGAAGACTCCAGTTAAGGCTGCTCAAATTGTGGCTGATCTAAAGTCTGCTGAAGTCAAGAGAAACTCTTATATTAGTTTAAGTGGACTTTGGATCAGGAGTTATTTACATCTCATGCTTCAGGGCAAAAGTCAATCAAATGGGACAGGAAGAAAGTACTTCCCATACATACACTATTTCATAATTGGCTTGGACACTTTAGGAAGAAAGGCTTCAAATTTCATGGGCCTGGCATATTGTTCCTATAGAGAAGTATATATGAAGAGCAGTGCTGTTTGCATGTAAAAACCATCTTCCCTTTCCTAGTAGTGTACACAGTAGAAAAAAAGCTGCTTTATCTCATTTCTAATTAAATCCTAACTTAGATTAAGTCATAATTCCACTGAACATTTTCTGTTTCCAATTTCAGTATTCTGTCATACATTTTTCTTGATTTTTAGGTTCTTTGTTCTCCACTGTCTTTTCAATTTATGGCACATTCTGCAATTGTTTATGGAAGCCATTACATTGTCATTGGCAAACTGTCAAATTAAAAGCCACCGAAATAAAAAAAAATAAAAAAATAAAAAAAATCCATGCACTTCTTCACTGTCCATTTAGTTACCAATTGACTTCTCCACATATTGCAACCACACAAAATACTATTTGGGATCAGGGTGAAGAAAGAGAGACATGCCTATACTGCAGGAGTCAAAACTGAACTTTATCTGCATTCAGGGGAGGTCTGTTTTCCAAACAAAAACCAAACTAAAAGCAACTGAGTTTGTCTTTTGAGTGTGTACTTTGAAGAAAACTCATCAGTATAAATATTCTCCCTGTTAAATTTAAAGTTCTTTTAGTCCATTTTGACAAGCTGTTTTGCTGTCTGAACACCAAGGAAGGAAAACATCAAAAATGTTATCCCTGTGTCTGAAATAAGAGCTGTTCAAGCCCTCGCGTGCCCTACCCTGTCACAACCAGCCTGGAACTCCATTTTAGAGCTCCAGCTGCTGCATCTAGCAGAAGTATAAAAAGATTGGTCAAAGCCACCTTTTAACTTTTTAAATAGAAGATCTGATGGCCTCATGGCTACAAGCAGAGGACTGGGAGTCTACTGGCTTCAAATTTAGTTCATCCACTGACCTGTTACACAGCCTATGGTTTCTTGCTTACAGTCAGTGTCCTCTTAAAAGTATTGTTCACTCATAGCTCTTGCTAAGACTCAAGTGGCTAAATTATCTGAAAATTTTGCTGACAATCACTCATTTCCACAAATCTGCCCCGCATATCTTGAGGTCGCTGTTTGGAAAATACATTTCATAAAAAACATACAACATGCATGCAATAGGTGTATATTGCTATTAGTGTTTAGTTTGTTTTGCTGTTTTGTTTTAATTAGACAAGACTCTTACACCTCAAATAACTATAACATCTTTTTTCTTTACTTATAAAATAAGGAAACAAAACAACCAAACAAAAAGAACAGAGTGTCTTTTAAAGGATTTCACTATGAGCGGTGCTTTGACCATTCCCCAAGGCATGACATGTAAAAGCAAAAGGTGTCCTCTGGGGGAGCTTCTTAAGAGTAGTATCACACAGCAAACAGTATTGTTAACATTTTCCACACCCATAGTTCTAAATCCAGTGCACTTTCATCAGCGATCCTTGTCTTAGTACACAGCAATCCAGCGTACTGCCTCAGAGAGGATTTCAACATCACAGGTGAAGGACACAGAGGTAGAAGCTGCAGCAAGAGCAGCAGTAGGCTATGATTATGTCCTTCTGTCAAACTGTGGAAGGAATCTGTCCTGCTGCTACTAAATAGAAGCTTCCACTTAGTTACTGAATAAACTCAGCCCATTTAGTCACTGCTAAATCCATAAGTTTTAACCCTTGTTATAAAGAAAATCAGAATACCAAAGACCAACATTTCGTCTATTTATAATTTCCATCAGCTCAACTGTATTCAGCGGAAAAATGTAAAACAGATAAAAATAACTTAGTGAGAAGAAAAAAAAGAAAAAAAATCACAGGAGACCCTGCTGATTGGTCTGTTCCTTGGGATTAGAAATCCTGTATTTGCTGAAGAGACAGCATTCCATAGGAGGAGAGTGTGCATAGAAAAGAATAGTTATATGCTTGCTTAATCTACAAATCTGAACAAGTTCTTGTTGCAAATGTTTCCTTCCTGAGAGCTTCAGGAAGTTCAGATTTCACCATGCAGATATCTAATTAGAATTACTAATTTGCTATCCAGTTCAATTTATCTCTACATCTTAAAGACACACATTTCCACTGTGACTCCAGCTTACATATCCTGAAGCTTTAAACTGAAACAACTTTTCATTAGCCTGCTCACGACAAGTTCAAAAATACATTTTTGATGAAGATGTTTTCATCAACTCACTTCCTGAAAAAAAATACATGAGGTCCCCTTGCCCATTTCCCTGTCAGCACAACACTGCTGAGTGAAGGAGAGATTTGCATAAACTTCTTATAAAGATAGGGGACTGTATTCTTAACTTCTAAAATGATTCTCAAGTTCTTCTTCGGCTTCCTTGTGAGTTGTCTTAGTTCCGAAATACACAATTTATGGGAAATCGCTTCGGTGATTTTCGTTCCCTTTGCTTCTAAGTGGGCTTTTTATTTGTTTGTATTAATTAGGTTAATTTGTCACTGGTAAATTATATTTCTGTTCCCCTAAACATAGCTACCATTGAATTTTTTTTCCCTTCTGGCAGTTGTTTACCCTAAACAAAAGGGTGTAGAAGTGCTTTTGTCTCTGAAGAACTACTGGAATCTTGACATTTAATTCTGCCTTTCTTATCATCAGCCTTATCTGACTTTCATCCACATCAGTGGAAAAACTTCAATTTATTAAATGTTAATAGGATCAGACTCAGTGATCCCCAAGACTCTTTCAGGTTCAGCTGTAATTTTCCTTTGGGATGGAGATCTTCACACTACTGTTACCTGTAAGCTCATAACATTGCTTTCATATGTTTAACTATGCATGTGTATGTAGAAGTTGGCTTCATATGCATACGCTTACGCTGTATATACCTATTCAAGAACATCCATATACAATGGATGCAAACCATATGAAATAGTATACTTTTTTTTTTTACATAATATTATTTCTTTAAAAAAAAAAAAAGTATTAAAAAGTTATTGGAGAGGTTTCCTTCACTACTTATTTCTGAGCTCACAGCACCATCTGCTGGTTATATTGAGTTTTCTCCAAATATACGAAAAAGTGTAGAACAGCATTTCTAGGCAGCTGTTATAAATAGGTATTGTATTAACAGAAGACAGATTTTTAGCACGCTGGTTGCAGTTTAGCAGTACTCCATTAATGAAAGTATGGCTTTCATAAAAACAGGGAAAGTTAATAGCTGACAAACCAATTTTCATATGCAAAGTACTGTAAGTCACAGGGTAAACATCCAAATTAATCAAATAGATTCAACCTACTGTATTAAAAGCCTATTTTTATATATGATGTTTTTATCATTTACTTATTAAAGTTTAATATCGTCCATGACATTAAGAAACCAAATTTTTTTTCCTAAATGCTCCCTATTTTAGGAAATGCTTAGGAATTACTTTACTTCAGTATCGTAAAGCCCTGTTTATATCTGAACAAATGTATCTTGAAAAATCCATTATTGCATGGTAAATATATCAATATAATAATACACAAGATACATCTACCTAATATTAAATCTATAAAAATTAGAAAAAAAGAAAGCAAGATCTGAAATAGAATATATGTAGGTTGCTCCAAAAGTAATGCCTCTCATTTACTCCCATAAAAAATACAACAAATGAAAAGAGCACAATAATACTAGTTGATGGAACAAATTATCAGCTACAAAACACTATTTTTCAACATAGTCACCATCATTAGTTACGCATTTTTGCCAACAATGAACAAGAGCCTGCATGCTGTGCTTATAAAAACCTGCACCAGTGAAAGTGACCACTGTTTCACAGCTGCAATGGAAAGTGTTGCCCATGCACTCCATCTTTCATCAGCCTGAACAGATGGAAATCAGAAGGCACCAAATCCAGACTATACAGCGAGTGTGATTGGATAGTGCAGCTATGATTATCAATGAGCTCCATAGTCTTCAAACTGGGATGAGTCCAGTGCAGCATCTGATGATCAGACTCATATGTGAATGATCCAAATCTTTTATTACAAGTTCCCATATCTCTTATATACAAGTTTTCTTTTTCTAGCTTTCCCATCCATCCCTTCATCTTTCCTATCCACCTTTACATGTCAACAGAGCATTCCACAAACACTCTTCAACTGTTCATGCGTGCACTTATCCAATCAGAGCCATGAGATGTTATTTCTTCTAGAGGTGTCTTTGGTTCTCACTCTGTTTAAATTGCTCCACAGCTGCTGCCGTGAACAGTTTCTCTTGTATTCCCACAATAGAGTTGCAAAAGAAAAGTTCCCTTTTTCTCTGGCCTGACTCTGGAAGTTGGAACCTTCAGCTTAGTAAGTGCTTTAATATAGTGGTCAGAGCTGATGACTTGTCTGTGTTCCAGGAATGTTTGAAGGGTCACAGAATCACTGAACCATAGAATGGCTTGGGTTGCAGAAAACCAGAAGGATCACCCAAGTTGCAACTTCCCAGCCACAGGCAAGGATGCTAACTAACAGATCAAGTACAAGAACAGGCTCCCCAGGGCCCCATCCAACCTGGCCTTGAATACCTCCACAGGTGGGGCATCCACACCTGTGGATGGGCAACCTATTCCTGCACCTCATCACCCTCCCAGTGAAAAATTTCTCCGTGACATCTAATTTAAATTTTCTCCTCTTTAGTTTAAAATGATTCCCCCTTGTCCTATCACTATTTACCTGTGTAAAGAGTTGCTTTCCCTCCTGTTTATAATTTTAATTACTGGAAGTCATAATGAGGTCTCCCTGCCTTCTCTTCTCCAAACTGAAGAAGCTCAACTCCTTCATTCTGTCTTCACAGGAGAGGTGCTCCAGCCCCCTGATCTTCATGGCCCTCTAGACTCTCTCCAAAAGCTCAAAATCTTTCTAGTGTTGGGGGCCCCAGATCTGGACACAATATTCCAGATGGAGCCTCATCAGGACAGAGTAGAGAGGAATAATGATTCCCTCACTTGCTGGCCACCCTTGTTCTGATGTAGCCCAGGATACTGTCAGCTTTCTGGGCTGCATGCAGGCATTGCTGGCTCATGTTAAGTTCTTGTTTTGTTTTGTTTTGTTTTAAATCAATCAGGACCCCCAAGTGCTTCTCAACAGAGCTACTCTCAAGGAGTTCTTCTCCCAGACTGTATGCATATATGGAATCACCACAACACAAATGCAAAACCTTGCACTTTGTTTTGATGAACTTCATTAGGTTCACATGGGCCCACCTTTTGAGTTAATCAAGGCCCATCTGGATGGCATCCTTTCCTCCTGCTGTACCAGCTGCACCACTCACCTTGGTGTCATTAGCAAACTTGCTGAGGGTATCATCTGTGTCAGTGATAAAGATGTTAAAGTCCCAGGACAGACCCCTGAAGGATATCACTCTTCACAAACCTTCAACTGGACACAGAGCCATTAACCACCACCCTCTGGCTCTGACCTTCCAACCTTAACCACTTAATCGTCCACCCTTCAAATCCACATTTCTCCAAGATAGATGCGGTGAGGAACCATGTCAAAGATCGTGAAGAAGTCCAGGTACATGATATCAGTTGCCTTCCCTTTGTCCATTGATACCATCACTCCATCATAGCAGGCCACTAAATTGGTCAGGTATGACTCTTCCTTGGTGAAGTCACATTGGCTGTACCTTTAGAACTCCCTGTAGTTTTTAAACTTCCCTCTCCAAGCTCCATTCTATCTGTGTCTTGGCTTTCCTAATGCTATGTCTGCATGCCTGGACATCATCCCTATATTCTTCTCAGAAGTGTTCTTGTTCGCACTGCCTGTGCATGCCCTTTTTTTTTTCCCCTCAGTTTGACCAGCAGGTCCTTGTCAAGCTATGTTGGTTACCTGCCTCCCCTGCCTTTTTTATTCTGAAGAACAGAGAGCTTTCGCACGCGCAGAAAGGCATCCTGAAAGAGTAGTCAGTTTTGCTCCAACCTTCCCAGGAGATCTCATCCAACAATTACTTGAACAGCCTCAAGTTCACCCTCCTCATTATCAGGTTCCTGATTCCACTCTATGCCAGGCCCACATTCCTCAAGATTACAGGGGTCATTGCAGTCCAGGTTGCTTCTGATCCTAATGTCTTTAACAATCTCCTCTGCAATGGTGAGCACCGGCTCCAGCAATGCTTCACTTCTGGTCAGTCCAATATTCCAGTGCTGTCACCAATGTTTTCAACATATTGAAGATGATATTCAGCTCTATATATAGCTCCCTGGTCATACATAGTCTGTTGATTTGTGTGGATGAGCTGATTGAGACATTTTATTTCATGGTATGACAGCTGTTCATGGCCAACTGAAATGTGCCTTTTCTTTCATGGTGCTGTCGCCACAGCTGAAATGCACCACCCACTGTCTCACTGTGCTCCCAACCATGGTTTGGTCTCCAGAAGCGTACAGCAAGCGTTGATGAATTTAAATGGGTGCCATTTGCTCCTCATGGAGGAATTCAATGATACACATTTGATTCATCCTCCCTTCCATGTTGGACATCAATTTGTCAGACTGCTCCTCTGCTGCCATCTGTTACATGGCAACAAAATGTACTGGCGGATAGGTTCAACCTCTACTGCTATACCACCAAATATATAGGCTATACCTGCCTCTGACATTGTGGGCCAACATAATAAAATAAAAAGCACTGTAGATTCCACTTGGAGTACTGTGTCCAGTTTTGGAGCCTCCAATGCAAGAAGGACATGGAGGGGCCACAAAGATGATTAGAGGTCTAGAGCACCTCCCTTATGAGGACAGGCTGAGAGAGCTGGGGCTTTTCTGCCGGGAGAAGAGAAGGCTAAAGGAGACCTTACAGTGGCCTTCCAGTGCCTGAAGGGAACCTACAGGAAAGCTGGGGAGAACTTTTATAAGGGCAGGTAGTGACAGGACAAGAGGAAATTGCTTTACACTGGACGAGGGTAGATTTAGACTAGATATTAAGACAACATTCTTTACTGTGAGAGTGGAACAGGTTGCGAATGCCCTCCCCCTGAAACTGTTCAAGGCCAGGCTGGATGGGGCTTTAAGCAACCTGATCTAGCAGGAGTTATCCCTGCCTATAGCAGGGGGGTTGGAACCAAATGATCTTAAAGGTCCCATCCAACCCAAACTATCCTATGATACTTTTGGAGCAGTCCCCATAGTTCATTGCTATTGAGAATTAGAGAAGTTCAGAATGCCATTTTAAGGTAAGCAATGGAAAAAATAAAGAGGAAATATATAAATACATATTTTAAAGGATGTGATGTCTACCTCAGTCTGTATCTTCAAAAGTACCTGCAAAAAAGTTAATATTCACATCTTTACCAAAGCATACAGTAGTTTGGCTAAAATTCACTGTTAGGGAGAAGAACGGGCTGGCAATTTCAATTACAATTTTGCTTACTACTGCAATTTGATCTGTACTCAAAAGGATGGGTGTATTTGGGAAGTATTACATTTTTAATATAAAACAAATAAATCAAAACACCTCTATACAGAGTAAATAAACAAACAGAAAACTATAACTTCCCTCTAATTAGATTTCTAATAATTAAAACTACAATGAAAACACTGAAATACACATTCAAGTTAGGGTCGAGCTATTTAGAATTACTTTAAGAGGGAAATGCATGCTATCTCACATGCACTTCATGTAAGACTATCTACAAAAGTAAAAAGGTATAAAAATGCAGACTAACAACTTATGAAGGAAGCTAGCAATACTGAATATTCCATCAAAGTAAATTGATAACAGCTACTCCCACGATGAGGAACAGCTTTAGAAAGGAAGCTAAATCGAAGTTAAACACATTGTGCTACAAACCACGATGCAAATATGGACATTAAGGGAGGAACCAAAGGTAGCCTAATAGCAGCATCCTCATTGCTAGTACATAAAATATCCTGAAACAAAAGGCAAGGAAAGATGGCATGGAGAATTCTGACAGGATTGCCGTAGTACTGAATTAGCAGTGCATGTTGCCTAGCTAAGTCCTGCAGAACACTGGTATGTTCACTGTCATACCAAGGAAATCACTTAAACTCTGTGAGTATAAATTTAAAAACAGAAGATGTACATTTTCAAAGGAGTTAGCATGATAAAGCGGAAGGACTAAGAAAACAAAACAAAAATCCAACACAATAACACCAACCCTATAAAGTAAGTTTTGCAGGAAACCTCTGTTATCATTGCTGTTTAATTATCACACTAATTCCACAATAACGACTACAGTCAACTGGAGAAGAACAAACTCTTTCTAATAAACAGAGAATTAATATATTGGCTATCATAAGATTTATGGGTCAGTTACTACCCTAGAAGGAACTATATGAACCAAAAATGCCACAGGATGTTGATATATTTGGAAATAGCACTGCTGCCAGATGTTTTGAGAGTCGGATACTAAAAGAATCCAGAAATGCAGTGCTCAAGGGACACTGACAGCTGTCAAGGAAGTCATCATCCCAAAGCAAATTGCTTGGAGCTCTACCTCTGAGGATTTTATTTTGTCCTGCCTCAGGAGAAAGAAGAGGGCAGACAAAAGACTCATTTGCTAAAGGCAAATTAAAAACAATGCCTATTTTAACAGATTTTTTCTTTTCCTCACAGGCATAGCCCATCTATACTGCTGAAGAAATCTGTGGGACCTGAGGGACAACTTCAGAATGTTTCTTGAGGAGTATGCAGAGTTTGACTATCAAGGCTGAATATAACAGCCCAAAGACACAATTCCTGCATTTCCTCAAGCTACAAATTGAGATGCAAAACAGCAGATTTTCTATCTATTTAGGAGGAGAAATCTCAGGAAAACTGTGGATGAATGAGCTGCAGCATTTAAATCAGTTCAATCTACCAATTTAAAAAAAAAAAAAAAAAAAAAAAAGCATTCGACCTTGATCAGATGCTAGGCATAGTAACATAAAAAACCTGAACAAAAAAAATAGAGTATGCATTTTCATTCAAGAAGGAGATTATTTTTAGTTCTGATTAATTACTGAAAAGTCCCAAAGACCATGCTATAATTAAAATAAAGGCGATAATTGTCATGGGGACATCAAAATCAAAAATTGAAATAATTCCCTGCTCAATAAAGTCAACTGTAAGCATAGAGACTTCAAGAACAGCAGAATTATACAATAACAGTATATCATAGTGCATATATGAGGCACAGGACATGGGATGTAAATCAACATGCAGATGGCAAAGCTGCCCATGGGTTAAAAGACTACTAACTCCTGCTTTTGTAGAATTTCAGTCTGATTTTATATCAGACAAACCTAGACTTACCTGATCAGAGAGCCTTGGTTTGAGTCTTTCCTGTCACTGCAAATTGTGGGCTCTTTCAAATGTAACGAAAGGCTTTTGCTGAGTCGTAACTCTCCAAAGTGCAAGATGCCTGTAAGTTGGACTCTTTAGGGAAGGATCTTGTTAAATAGTGAGTATTACATTGCTGATTCCAATCTCTACCAATCCTTACGTTGTGATTATCACCACAGAACTTGTGCCGAGCCTGACACCTGTCTTTCTTCTCTCATCTTTCCTCCAAAGGCACATATTATGACTGAATGAAGAAATGAATAAGGTACATCCTATCCTGTTAGCCATGACAATGACAAGCAAAATATATTCAATGAAATATTGAATATATATGTAGGTTGGTCCAAAATCAATGTCTCCTATATATTTTAATGGAAACTACATCAGATACAAAGGAAACAATAATGCTATTTGATAGAGCAAATCCTCAGCTACAAAACACAATTTTTCAACATTGCTACCATCATTAGCTATGCATTTTTGCCAGAAGCGAACAAAAGCCTAAATGCTTTTAAAAATTCCTGCACTTAAAAAAAACCCCGCTATCGCTGTTACCACTGCCAAAATGCACCACCCACCACCTCACTGTGCTCACACCTGCTGCTCAGTCTTCAGAAAATTCAGCATCAATGATATCAATGGGTGCCACTTTTTCTGAATGGAGGAATTTGGTTCCACTCCTTTGTTTCATCCTCCCTTCCGTATCAGACTTCATTTTGTCAGACTGCCCCTCCACTGTCATCTGTCACACAACAGCAAAATTTAATGGAATACTGGTGGGAAGGTTCAACTTCTACTGTCATACCACTAACATCCATCTCTGATGTTGTGAGCCAACATAATAAAACTGTATGAATTACTTTTGGAGCAGCCCTCATATCCTAGAAAAGGTCAGATTCTAAAAGAAAACAGCAACACAAATTTCTACAATACCATATGACATATCTACTCATCCATTCAGGCAAAAATTTACTCAAGAACTTCCATTTCTTGTTGCCACTCCTCTGCAGTAAAGCCGTTGTAATGTAAAATCTCACTGGAGCTCTGTGAAGCAACATGTACCACTTGTATTAGAGAGTAAAGATGTTAGGAATATGGGAATGGAGATAGCAGAACACTTAATGCAAGTAATATCTATGTTAGAACAAAGGAAATGTCACGACAATCCTCTAAGATTCCATGTGTTTTTTTTTGTTTGTTTGTTTTGTTTTTTTTATGGGACCTGCTGATCTTAGAGGACTTTTCCAACATAAATGATTCTATGATTCCATGATTTCATTCAGCAATTCCTAACAGTAAATAAGATCTTCAAAGTAAAGTTTAGAAACTGATGAAAACTGTAGACAATTATTTTTTCCCCAGTGATCTAAAAAGAGATTTGTCCCTGCTGCTACAAATAAACGAAACCTATTAATGCCCTCCTAGTTAGCATCCCTTTTCAAAACCTAAATTAGACAGCAGCAAGGCAGTTCTGATAAATTCCACATTCCTCCTTTCTGTTATGCATTTCACTTTCCTCTCCTCGCCACGCACCTATGACCTCTTTCAGCAAAGATCAGAAGACATAAATAGCCTCCATAGATAAATCACTGTCGAAAGGACACCTGTGATTATATTTAATGCTTCAAAACAATGATCTCAAAGCACTGTGTAGCATAAAATGTAATACAATATACGGAAAAGAAACAATAGTCATGCAGCAAGTCAGTAGCTCAGTGGAGACTGGAACGTCTGCCTTGTGCCATTGTTTCATTTTTGCTTAGGTAGAACTTCTAGTCAGACTGAAATATCCACAGAAACGTTTAACCAGGTCACACTGACCACATCTTACACTCTAGTAACACTTTTTCCATCCTTCCTATTCAGAAGGATTGCACTGTACTAACAAGATATGATCTGGTATCAGTGAAGCATGCACGTGTGAGGTAGCATATAGTGTGTTTCCTAGTCATTGGTAAAAAGTGAATCACAGCAAAACAGTACTCAGTAATATATAAAATATCACAGTGAAAGTTATATCAGTGAAAGTTACAGTGTGTTATAAAAAGGTAACGCTAGCAGAAGCCAGTAAATATTCTCAAACAGTAAAAGTACAACTGAAATTTAATCTAAAGTATGTTATCAATGTATTTAAGAAGTTATATGCTAAATGAAAATCCATGAGTCTTCTGTAAAAAAAAAAAAAAAAAAAAAAAAAAAAAGGAAAACTTCTATTCAACCACCTTCCCTCTACTATAACCTCTGCCAAACCAATCATACAGCATGGGTGCTTGGTTTTAGGTACATAAAGAGCAAACATGAAGTTATGTGACAACAAATCTCCTATTTTTATATAGCACAGAAGAAAACTCACAAAGTGTATACAAATATTTGGAAAGGTTCTTGGAGCTCAGTAGAAAATAAGTTGAAATGGAAAAAATTGCCTTGCAAATTGCTTCTGGATTCCAGGCTGAGAGCTGGACCACTTAGATTTCAAGAAGTACTTCCTTCTGTACATTGTAATAAATATAGATACAATAACTTCAGAACACATGAAATGTAAAAGACCTAGGCAAGAGGACTTTTTCTATGAATGTGATGGACAATATTCCAAGTCAAGAAACATATTTTTTCTCTAAATTATAGAAGAAGCCAATCAATAAAGGCATCAATTAAAATAACGGCAATAATAATAATAATATTAATACAGTATGAGAAGTACTGGCTTTACAGATCAACTGTTCATTTTAATTTGGAAGCAATTTGAAAAGAACACAAATTATGCATTAAAATGTATGGGTGATTATCATGAACTGATAATTCTTTGCTGTTATTGTTTCAATATTAATTTGAGACCTTGATCAATAACATCAACATAAATTAGCTCAGACTCAAAATGGCAATCAATTTTGGGGACCTCTCCTGAAATATGGTACTAACATCTCAGCAACAATGAGCTTCTCAATCCTGCAGCTGTTTCTAAAAGCTTCCTCCCAAAGGCACATTTAAAACTAAATTAAATGCAACTTTGACTTAATTAACGTTTTAAATGATAATGAATACAATGTAGATTCATAGAAGGCATTTACATTGTGTTATAAAACTGATAAAATTTTAATAACTCTTTGTTAATAAGTTATGTCTCTCCAGACCCATAAAGCCTAAGGCAGACAGTGCTGTAGTCTAGGGCCTACTCTAGGTTCCAATGCAGGTGGAATAAGGAGGCAAGAGTCTGACTTGACACTTGACATTTGCTCCAAGCCTGTTCTGGATCAAGTCACTGCTTGTTCATAAGTACTTTATTTCATACAGTAAAGGTCAGAATTTGGGCTCAAGGCAGGGCTATGACAGAAATGCTCAAGCTGAATCTGAGCCAGCTCTGGCATCTGTCGTTTGAAATAGCTCAGAAACAGTAGAGATGGAGAGCTAACCGGCTAGCATCTGTCCCACACCAAGGAGGTAACAGGAAGAATCTACTGCCTGGTGGTAAGAAACTGTCGTGGTGAGTTTCATGACAACCAGCCACACTCAGGAACTAAAAATGCAAACATAATTTCCATGTCACCTTGCATAAGACCCTCTGCTTAATTCACTGCACAGGATGCTGACAGCACTTTTTCTAGCCTGTCCCCATCAAAGGAAGCCACTCACTAGTCCCTTCCCCATGACCCTGGTAAGAATCACTACTTGATGTAAAGGAACTAAATCCAGACTTCTTGATTTCTCTCTTCCCCACCTTTCCAATACTTGAAAGATATGCTGCTAAATTTAATATGCCCTCCATCCTTCACCCTCTCCACCACAAAGTGATGCAAGATTGCATCTCATTGTCACAGACATCACAAGTTAGGCAGAACATCCCCCTGTCAACATAGTGGTATATACGGCATAAAAAAAAAAAAAAAAAAAAAAAAAAAAAAAAAAACCATTATAAAAAGATGTGCTCCATTATTTATATTTTCTGGTCATAGGTAACAAGTCTGACTTTTACCATTCTACTGCCTGACAAGGAACAGCTTTGTTTGGGAGGGTTGTTGTTTGTTGTAGTTTTTTTTTTTCCCCCTACTCTTGCATTTCTGCAACTATTTTTTCACCTATACACTCATATTATTTCCCAAAGAAGGTTAAATAATTTAGCAGCTCTCAGGCTCTATTAAAATATACAACAATGAAAGAGATTCATTTTTTGTCTCTTAAAGCCAAACTACAGACTTGAAGGTATCCATTGTAGAGCACATCATTTCATGCTACTCTGTTCCCTTCTGTATTTAATGTTTCCTATTCAGCTTTTGAAACGGAAATATAATGGTTTCAGTGCATTCACACACATAAAACAATACACAAGGCTTCTGATTTCCCATTATCACAGGTTATAGAACTGGTTAAAAATATGATGAAACTCTCACGTGCACAAGTATTTGACTTCAATGGCTACAACTAAGCATGCCAGTATAATCTCCCATTTTGGTATTTTCTTTTACAATCATTCCACTGTCTAGTTTTACATGTTTCTAAACAAAACTAGCTAACAGGGTTTATAGTGGTTTTCTTGACAGTAGCTCATAATGAGAAGAAAGATGAGATGATTTTCTCCATTATCCAGTAGCAATACAGATTACATTAATATGACACCCTGTGGTATGTCTGACTCTTCTCCAACAGTGTATTCCTATGTAAACCAAGTTACATAAAATAACTTTCCTCTGTGAAGGTGAACACTCTCTAAAATATATGCACATGTTCATTTTAGTCTTTTAAAATTATTTTTGGTGTTTTTAAATGACACACATGCTGTCTTGTAAAGGTATTTAGCAGTAATATTATGGCCATGTAAATTCTCACAATTTATTGTGAGAATATACATGGGGATATATATAGGGACACAATCCAGAATCCAAGTAAATTCACAGACTTCTGAGGAAGTGAAGTAAAAATCTGTGAGAGGAAAGAAGAGAAAAGAAAAAGGAAAAAACAAACAAACAAACAAACAAACAAAAAAAAAAAACCAAGAAAATAAGAAAAAGAGGAAAAGGAAAAAAATTTGGAGTTAAGTTCATGTAAATCTATCTATTGCCCACAACATGGTATGCAGGCTTACTAGGAGTTTATTGGACAGTTATAAAAGGCACTTAGTGACTTAGTTTGTTATTGTGAATTAATTTGAATTTATTCGGCACTAGGTCTTATTATAATTGTCCATTTTCATCAATCTCATCAAATAAAAGCCTAGTGGCTACACAAATAATGCCATCATTCTCTGGTATAAAGAGGTGGTTATTCCACAAAAGTAAGCTGATTATAATTACTTTTCTAAATCTTAGAATGCTACTACTGATAGGTAATATTTCTGTCTCCTTTCCCAGCAGACCTGATCAGCTATTTATTCCTTCAGTTTTTTTCATCTTAAGTCACCAAAGGCTTTTTGCATGAAAGAAAAAGGAGACAAATATGACCAAAGGGCGTTCAGTGCTTGCACCAAGGAGAGCCTCCATCCTTCCTGTAGTCACAATGGAATTCTCACAACTTGGGAATGGTGCTGAGTGCAGTGCAGAACTCCACCTTTTCATTCTAAGAGTTTTATAGATAAAATGTAAAAGCAATCACACTTAGAATTGGTGTAGCAATCCCAAAATCTCTGGCCTCTGTAGGGTGGTATACATATCCAGTAAACAGGACAGCACTGTAGCTTTATTGTGAAAAGAAAATTCCAGTGCTAAAAGCTGGCTTTTTGTAGGACATATACAGGACTTTCCTGCATCTTAGCTCATCCAACAATTCCTTGTTGTCTTGGACAACAAGCAGTAGGTTAGCCTCACTAAGTTGAAAGCATATAACAAAGTTGCCACATCCTAGGAGGAGGAAAGACTGTACTGTCTTTTCAGCCAGAGTATAACCAATGAATACACAGAAGTTATAACTAAGAAATATACAACAAAGTTAGGCTAAACAAGTTAGCACACTACAGAAGAACAGATGGAAAGCTTACTCTTGTCCTGGGCTCACTGAGAAGACTCCAAGAGGAGCAATCTCCAAAAGAGATTCTTCCCTACTGGTAGTCAGCTCTTAAATGGGGTTCTAGGAGAGATGGAGCCAGGCTCCATCCCTTCCAGTAGCACCGGTGAATTACCTTCACCTGTGCTCCCAGGACCGACTCATTCCTGACTCATAAGAGTCCAGGATTTCATAATCAACTCACTTAGAAAAGCCAAAGAATAGTTATACAGCTGACACATTTTAGACATATTGACCAATGTCTGTGCTTGTCATGTTAATGATTTATTCCCACTGACTAAGTCATCAAATCTCTGGCTAAGTGACATAGCACTTCAACTCTGGTTATGGAATTTGCTTCTTTAAGTTGTAAGGGGGCACATACAGGGAATGCATTGTCCTGTGTAACACAAGACAGTGAGACAGGTAGAGTTTCTTTGACTTGGATTGCTAGCTACTCTGACAGGCGTAGCTTCATCATGATATATCAGCCTTGGCTTAACAGTCAATATACCCCAAAATATTCCCCCAATCTTACTGAAAATAATTTTAAGACTTTTGAGAAAGACTCAGCAGCTAACTTGTCTGTCCTATATAAACCACTTGATAGCACTAGAATTACAGATGGAATAGACATTTCTAGACTGGGTTTGGCTTACAGATATATATATATATATATATATATATATATATTTTGGCAACTCTCAAAAGTTGAGTTTTCTCCTTGGTATCCAAAGTTTATCTTACTACAGTCTTTCTTCCCAGATAAGATGCATAGGAATTTGGGCTGATCCCTGAATTAAAAATATAGTGATCATTAGCTTTTATTTTATTTTTTGCTCTAGAGATCTCTAATATTCACCATGGTGACACGTAACACTTCTCAGAGATATCAGAACACGCCAAAGCATGTTTTCTTACAAAGTGAATTAGATAGGCCTGGACCTAATTTCAGGAATGTCTGCACTTGGAAATCAAAATTCCTGTGGCAGTGGACACAGCATAAAGACTTTTGGAGCTTGAAGTTTTGCAATTCAAGCAAGGCAGCCATATGGTGATGCAGAAACACAGAAATTAAATGTTTCAGGTTAAGATTCTGTCTGTATCAATTAATCATTTGAATGACATCTCAGATTTGGCACGGACCTAAACAGAAACATCATATTATTAGTAACATAATTTCACTTCATAGGCCACCCCAGGTCTTCCAGTGGCTGAGTGTCCCTCTACACTCTAATTCACGTGAGTCTGAAATAGAAAATATCCTTGGACCATGTGCCTGCTGTTTATGCAGCAATCTACCAAAAATGTGAAGAAAAAGTGTACACCAATAAATAAATAAATAAATAAATAAATAAATAAAATCTATTTACTTAGATTTTCTTGTTTTGTTGATTTTGCTTTTGTTTGTTTGCTTTTACAAACAGCCGTCTATAAACTCAAAAGCTATTTCAATGCAATTATATTTAGTGAAAATAGGATTTTCATTCATGGCAAATACAAACAATTTAATATTATAAAAGAGAAACTCATTCACAGTGGAATATATTCTGCAAGTGTTAATTTCTCTACATTGTCAACAATTAACACTAGATCCCATGTACATCATCGAATATGTAAATTGATATTTTCTACTTGAAGTCAGATTCTTACAATATTAATTCTTGCAAAAACTATTTTCTTTTTTTCAAGTAGTTTCATACAATGTTCTGATCTCATTTACCTTAAAAAGAAATGTCTGCTTTTATAACCAAAAGGAAAAGAAAAAGGAAAAAAAAAAAAAAAAAAAAAAGGAGAGGGAGAAATGCATTAAGTGATTGTAGAAGCAAATCAACTCAACTGGGGCACCACGACCAAAGCAAGCCCTGTAATAGTATAATGACCTTTAATGAGTGTCTGGGGAAACAATACAGTCCTAGCATAAAAGACAAAGGGCAAAACCCATCATGGCTCCACTGACACTAATTTAAAATGATTTTCAGAACAACTAAAGAATGTAAGAGAGGTAATCTGATCCACCAATCTGACCTCACTTTGATTCTGGGGCCATGCTGCTGCCATTTCTAATTGTCAAACACTCTACATTTCACATCTGCTCATATTTAATGAAAAGCTGACTCTCACCACCACTCTTTGAGTTAACTAGCTCTGTCAAGATGGGCATCATACAACCCCTGTGCACTGCAAAAAAAACACAGTGATTTCTGTTGAAGCCATGCCAGTGAAATTTTGCATGTGTATATTTACTTTTTAATTGGAAAAGAAAGGCTTCTGCTGGCATATAAAGAACATGAATTGGTATTGATTTTTGTACTTATTATTAACAGTCAAGGGTGACTAGTCTCAAAAGGGGAAGAGTGAATTCTCTTCTGATTTGATGGAGTGATGAAGGGGGGGAAAGGCCTTTGAAAGATAGGATGGTAAAAATCCTCAAAGTTGTCAATACCATTTATCCTTCAAAATATCACATAGATTTAGCAAGTTTCCCAACAGCACTGTTTTTGATGGCAATAACACCACGCAATGGAGGTTTTTGGCCCAGCTAGCAACAAAATAAAAAAATGTTTACTTTTACTGCCTTAAGTGAATTCGAAAGTCTTAAGTGAATTCAAAAGTCATTTTGAATTCACAACAAATTATGTTGTGTTTTTTGTTGCTTTTTTTTTTTTCCTTGCCAAACAGTGCTTATGGCAGAAATTTCACTTATCTGTAGGGGACTCACTCATTTATCCCCATCTGGTAGCTGTTAACACTCACACTGGGACCCAACCACTTAATCTCTGTACTAGTCTGTATTAATGCAAACAATACCAGACAGTGTTACAGAGGCTGTTAGGTCATAGAAGTAACACTGCCTACAGTAACTCTCAATCCAGGAAAGTTTCACAGTCACTGTTCTTGTTTGCAAAACAAGTATGATTTTCTGTGTTTTACTCTCAATACACGGCTCTCTAAAGGATAAAAAACTCCTATAACTTGGAATAATAATTTCAAATGGCTCTTCCCTTAGCGAACTCCCACCAAGTAAATAAAAATGACATTCACAGTGCTTGTACACATAAACCAAGAAGATTTCTGCCAAAATTCCTATGAAATTCTATTAGAATCAATTTAATTGAGACAGTCTTCAGACATAAAAATGATAACAAAGATCATAGTATTGGTATATACACCACATCTCTGTCTGGAAAAATATTCAAATGTAAAAATAGCTACAGCAAAGTCATTTACTACACGGACTACACATTGCAATAAACTTAAGGCATCAAAAAGGCAACCAGATGCATAATCTAACTAACTATGCAATGTTCTTAATAGTGGAATTTGTAATGACTTGTAATGTAAAGTGGACATGCTTTCTCATCCAAACTCCTAAAATTCCTTCTGAATAACTTGTCAGTTTTACTTTGCATTTGGTTAGAGAGAGCGAAACAAACACATCCCAAGATATAGTTCTGCCTGTAATGGATGTCTGAAGAGGATAAGAGAGTGAGAAAAATCACTGTTTAACAATCTTTCTCAATAGTTGACATCACATAGATAAAGGAAGCTCTAGAATCCCTATGGCTTACCTGAAGAATTAATGGCTACACAGAGTTCTAATTTTTCTCTTTTCCCCCTCAAACTCTAGTCTTTCAAAAGAGCTTTTGGAGCATACTCCAGAATGGTACTGTCCTGCTGGAAAGATTTTGCTGCTAATTTCAGACTGTTTGCATTACAAAGTTTCCATCAGGTGAGTCCTAAAAAAAATCACTACAAAATGTAAATCAATTTTACTAAGGTATCAGCAGCGTCAATATTAGATGGAAGATCCTGCTTTATTAATCATAAAGAGCTACAAACCCAATTAAAGATAATGGTAGCAGTCTAAACTAGAATGTCAGCTACTACAACTAAGCAGTTAAGTTGTATCCTGTACATTTATTCACTGACTATTGTACACTCCTATGCTGACTGTACTATTTGCATCTGCCCACTTAGCACGTCACAGATTTAGACACGGACCTGTTCCTCCAGTAACGCACATATTGGTTAATAATTAAAATTTATATTGTTTGAATTAAATTAAAAAGATATCACCAAATTGCACTACTAAGTTCCTGCAAGCTATTGCAAGAGCATGCTTCATAAAGAGCACAAAAAGCAAAATAACAAATTACATTTTTCATATTAAAAATAAATAGAAACAGAAATATAAATACAGAGCTGGATTAAAATTTGGCCTTGAATTTTTTAAAAAGCATCAGCCCGATAAAACTCACAGAACTACAATGTACGACACAAGACGGGGATGATACCACAGACACCACAGACATGGAACAGCATGTGTTGGTGTTAAAACTTACAGGCACGTAAACTGGTGGAGCAATCATTAACAGAGACAGAAGAAAGTGGGAAGGCTCTCTCAAGGGTGTCCATGTTACTATGTACACTGCCTGACATGCAAGAGCAGTCACGCTCAGAGCGTCCGCAATCAAAACAACATGCCAGTTTCATTCTCTTGTAGATGGACATCTTGGCTATAACCATGTGTTGGATGATAGGAGAGGAAGAGCAGCAGGTTAATGGCAAGGTTATATATATAACAAGGCAGCTGGAAGGTAATTTAAGGGATTTAATACAGGCCTTAGTTTATGTTAACAGTCTTGACCCAGAAAAAAAATATGCAATGAGATTATTGGTAACACTTTGGCTTTACATTAAAAGCAGGGCAAAAGATAAATTGTTCTTTATTTCTCTTCAGTCTCATAGGGTGACCGCAGACATAGGGAAAAATTACTGATTACAGTCAAGTGTTTGGATCAAAAAAGAGCATAGTATAAGCAGAAAATCCTAAGAATATATTCTTCCCTTGGCACAATTAATACTGCTGGGCTAAAATGAAACAAACATATAAAGTTGATGATTCATTAGCTGTTTTTGGCTAACTCTGCTTCATATAGAAGTTGAAAACTTTCATATATATGTGTATATATATATATGAATATGCATGTATACACGCACAAAAACACATACACATATTCTTACACACACACATATACATGTATACACATACATACATACATATACACATATATATATTTATCCTCAAACATATGCTAATAATTGCTTTTCATTAAACTGTGCCAAGGAACTCCTTTATTGCAATAAATTACACGTTACTGGAGAGTTACAAGATGTGCATAAAATTTTCTGAAAATTTGATTTCATTTGCATTGCATCTTCAGGAATCCAAATTAACTCCAGACAGAATACCAAAATTTGCTGATATAAGTGACACAACTAATAATGGCAAATATGCTTAACATTAAAATCAGTTCACAAATAAGGCATCACCAAAAGCACACAGAGCATTGGTACACTGAAACATGCTGAACCAATCCAATCACCGGCATGCTTTCTGCTCCAACAATTACTGAGTTTGTTTAACCCAGGAAGATTGAAAAGTAGATTGAGAATAAAATAACTGGACATATATTTAGGCACCAATTCCAAATGGATTTCCAGGTTGGAATAGACCATTTATGTCCCTTAGGCACAGATAAGATATTCTCCTTATTATGTATTTCTAGAAGTATACAGCATTCTGTTTTATAAAAATGCTGTCATGTAATAATCTTCATACAAATGCATATGTTACCTCAGTCTGAAGTAAATTTAAGTCTGAAGAACTGCAAAGGCCGCGTAAATTGCTTCACATGTTGCACTGAACCAACACTTTTGGTAATGGTTTAGATTGAACTGACTCAAATTATGCTAAAAAAAAACACACACACAAAAAAAAAAAAAAAAAAAAAAAAACAACCCAAAACAGAACACCAACAGGCAAAAAGAAAACCTTAAAAGTAAAAGGTAATGTTTCTCTGGCCTGTGCCTTCAGTTGAATATTGAATAATGGTAGCGATATTAGATTTTTACTAGTTTCTTTTTTTTTTTTTTTTTCCTTTTTCCCAGTTTTTTAATGCTACAGTCACCAGGGAAGAGGGATTGTATTTGTTCAAATGGGTCAAGTCCTGTTCTAAGGCCTTGATGACTTGCCATACAGTATATTTGTCAAGCAAGGGTAACATTATGATTGTGGAAAACAGGCATTGAGGGAGATGAATGAGTGACCTCTTCAGCAGCGACTCCATTCCTCTAAAACTTTGCTCACATGACTACTGCCATGTTCTTTCAGCATCCTAGTAGAGTTATCTTAGAGCTGTTTGAAAAGTCATCATGCATCATCAGGCTTGTTCATTGCGTGGTACATCATTTCTCAGAGCTTGGCTTTTAGTAAGATTTCCACCGCAGCTTTTGATGCATTCACATTCAAACTACACAGAAGATTCAAAACAGCATCTGTTTTCCCATAGTTTCCCTCTCTCTAACTTTTCCCAACATATTCTTTAAAACTGAAAAGTTGGGCAGAGAAAAAATGTTACCAGAAATATGGGAGTGTTTTCATTATGCCTATTTTATTATTGTCATTTTAAGGAAACAAAAGAAAAATAAAGAGCATTTATGAGATATAGTAGGTGAGGGAAAAGGAAGGACCATTTTGTTTCAATTACAGCTGTTTTGAAAGACATTTTTAATCAAATACTGTAAGCAAAACACACTGACCAGATATTCTCAGCTGCTGGTTAGTAACAGTCCCTGGTTTTCATTTACTTGAATCCATAACTTATCAACAGTCAATAATAGAAAAGGTCATATTTATTAAAATTAAAAAAAAAACAAAACAAAACAATCATCCTTGATGGCAAATGAGATTGGGAAAGAAAACTTTTTGTACCATTTTCATCAGACTTAAACCAATGAAGTTGGAAATTTAAGCCCATCTGTTCAATTGGGGAGGGAATCCATGGCACTTCTCAAAAGTAATGCCCTTTCAGGGACTGTTTTTAACTATTATTGTCAGTTGTTCTGGAGATCATGCATCATTTTAATATTTCACATCATTAACATGCAGGAAACAGGCTTGGACCTGGAAATATAAGTAGCAGATATGACTTGCCATAAGGCTTTCAACCAGTATATAAGCAACTGCATATCAGAGCAATACATTTTGTAAAAAAAAAAACATGCTGTTACTCTTCATTCATTTTAAACAGTCATTGTAACATTCACACGAAATACAATATTTATTTTCTTTTAAATAAAACAAAACATGGGTTATTATTGTTAGGGATGAGTAGTGACAAGATCAAAGACAAGACAGAAATGATTTCAAATGGATCAAGCCACACACATACCATTCCTATCAAACTTCCATAAAAATTAACGAAAAATGGGTACCATCAAAGAGACAGGGGGACCTTAAGAACAGCCTCCGGTTGTTAAATTCATTTGACACCTGAAGCACCTGCATAAGAATCATCTCATTTCTATTCATAGAAATGTTACGGAGATTGAATAGAACTGTTATGTGCAACTAGTATATATACTAGTTATATAGTATAAAGGGATATAAAGTAAATTACTTCCCTATTTCCAATTGAACAACAAATGGATAAAAAGGAAGAATAGATCCTTCTACTTAGTATTGATCACAATTCCCTAGCATTTGTGAAAATATCAAGGGAAGTAATCATGGACACAGAAATTAGACTACTTAAATGATTTACTGACAAAACAAGGCCTATATGGATCACAGTAATTTTCGGAGTTGTTAAGAGCAAAACAATATCAATAATTGTTAGTTATTTATAAAAACAAAGAAATACGTGAAAAACTTCTTGTTGCATTTTTTTCTCAAAAGGTAATGTCCTATCATTCCAATAAGGAAAAAAACATGGCTTAGATGTCTACACTTGTAGGAATATCTTGTTTTCCGATCTCAAAAACTCAGAAGAGCCTAGTCAACTTTTCTAGATTGTCTGGGTCTGATGTGTAACTTAGAGTTCACAAACAGTAGTGGGAAACATTTCCAGTTGCAAAAATAAGCAAAGGAAGCTGCGGGTCATTGTCTTCTTAGTATATCATGAAACAGCTCCTTTGTTAAAATAAATAATAAGTAAAAATAAAGCAGAACGAAGTATCCCTTCATCTTTCCTGATTATTATTTTTTTTATTATTTTTTATTTTTGTTTTAACTGTACAGGCTACTCAATTCTAATATTCCACCCATCACTATAGCAATTTTCCTTGTAACAAAAAGTAAATCTAGGAGGACATCTAGTGGTTCTCTATGAAACAACAGCT
Organism: Lagopus leucura; assembly: GCF_019238085.1. Classification (NCBI taxonomy): domain Eukaryota; kingdom Metazoa; phylum Chordata; class Aves; order Galliformes; family Phasianidae; genus Lagopus; species Lagopus leucura. The sequence continues at coordinate 13,081,978 of NW_024962255.1, read as the reverse complement.
GGTTAAGAAGGATCAACTGGAGCTTTCTTGACCAGCAAATGGTTCCAAAATGGTTCCACTACATTTAAGAATTGAAATGTATGTACAGTGTCATTTCAATTCTGCAAGTTCTCATTATCCACACTAAGAGTAAAAAAACAGCAGTATTAAAGGAAGACCGGACTGACTTGATGACTTGTAAGGATGCTGGTTAGCATCAAGAGACAAATCTTCGAAGAATTTCCCTTAGCACAATCTCTTTATGAAAAATACAGCAGCATTTCTTAAATTATTTTTCACAATTTATTTTCTCTTAACACAACAGGCAAAGCTATCTCTTCATTATTTAATTTTTAAAGAACAACTTCAATACCACCAACTCAGCTTTTTCATTATCTTGCAATTTTTTTTGCGATCAAAGGTAATTTGTCAGTTGCTTGTGATAATGTCACCGTTCTTTCTCAAAACTGTACAAACAGAGGACATTCTGCCCTCTTTAGTAGCTAGAAGTAATGTTGAATTTATAGACCAACTTGTTTTAATATTCAAATATCACTGTGAACTTATCTTTATTACGTTAAAATCTCTCAGCCAGCATACTCTCAGAGCGAGCTGCATTTCTGAGCAGACAGAAGATCTGACTTCTTTTCTATTCTTATCAATTTCTGCAATTGCTTTTTTAAATACTTTTTTTTTTAATTTTTTTTTTTTTTTTTAGGAAAAAGAGCTCTTTTATTTTTTTATTGCTATTTCTACTACTTTGTGTGGTCCAGAAAGGGCTCAGTACAAAAATGCATTTAAAATTAATACATTGCATCCAAATTACTTCCAGTGTTTTGCCTTTACATCTACAGACTCATTCATTCAAATAAATTAGTTTCTTTCTGATTTGTAAACTCTTACTCTGCTGTCCTGCCTTGATAATCTGTTGGGGTTTTTGTTTGTTTGTTTGTTTGTTTGTTTTTGTGTGTTTGTGTGTGTGTGTGTGTGTGTTTCCCAGCTTTCTGCTGTGTCATTCTACTGGCAGGTAATAACTTTTTTGAGAAATTTCTGTTCTGTGTATAAATAATTTCTACTACAGTGTGAGGAGGGGAGAGATCTCATTCCTTTACTGTAGCAATGACATCAAAGCAAACAAAAAAGAACAAAATAATGCTAACTATCATACAGGCCACCATAATTACAAGATGGCTGACAATATATCATGCAACTCCAGGAGTATCAAATTTTTCTGGATTCTTTGCAAGATTCTATGGTGTGCAGAGCTGAGAGGTGAAAAAATATCACAGTCTGGATTCAGATCTGAAGTGTTATAAGAAAATAAATTCATAATGTCTAGCGAAATGGTGAAAAGTCTCATAGTTTCACTTATTTAGAATAGCTGCAGTTGTATGGTATAGCTACCAGCCTCAATCTGATGCAGTAGTGAATGCTTTATTGCATCTGTGAAATGCTTGATCCCTCCTGCTGTTTGAAAGAACAAATCCTATTATTCTAAAACTGCAATACAACCAGTATATTTTTAATAGTTGCCTTTCTAGAAAGTTTAACTCTTTCCATGTCCAAAATGCTTTTTTTAATGTTTATTTAAATTATCTTGGCTGTACATAAGTGGCTGGTGAGAGCCTCCACAGATTCTGAGCACTTTGAAGTGGTCAGATTTAGATTGATGTGAAATGGTCTATAAACTTCATATTCTATATATAATAGTAACAATGTAAAATTTTACAGCTTAGGTCCTGAAAAGACAGTCTGGCTCTACCCATGTAATTATTTTCATAACAAGCAAAACTGTTATAGTTGGGGAAAATGATCACTGTAGCTTGTTTGCTATTGATGAAAGTTGTATCCTAACATATTCAAAGTAAAACACATATTTAATTCATTGTCCAGCTTTCTCCCCCCCCCACACCTTTGTTTTTGACAGTGGGGAGAAAGGAGTTAAATAAGGACAGTAGAAGAGTGCTGTTCTGTCCCTTGTGTCAGCTAAGCAATGGAAACCAAGTACAAAAAAAAACCTGAACACAGATCTGTCAATGAATTTGGCTTAATCAGGCAAACAATGCTATAGTGCTAATTATCCCAGCCTAACCAATAGCTCTGAAAACTCATGAAATATCTCTAGGATCATTTCTCAGAAATGTCACTGCCAAGATCTCCCTTTCAAATAGGGATAAAAGACAAAGTTGTGGAAAAAAGGAGCAAAAAGTGGAAGAGGGGAAAACTGCTGTATTTTCTTCAACGTCACCCTAATCTCCGTGGGTGGAAACGATGAGAAACTTGTGGGTATGACGTCACTGCTACATGCAACATAAATAAAGAAAATAACCAAATACTAAACAAAAATACTTTTCTGCTAGAGAAAGACAGGTTGGACCGTACTCTGGGCTACAGGGAACCCATTTTTACTCACAATAGATCACTATCAGTGTGCAGTTAAAATATAGTAGGGGCCGTGTTCCAAGGCAGCAAGAGGAAAAATAAATCAAAAGTTTGTCAATTATCATAGAGTATAAGAAATTCCTTCAAACACATCAATGTACACATGATATGTCCTTTCTGGGGTTCAACCCCCATTGTTCACAGCAAGCACTGTCACTGGAAAAAATATATACAGAATTAGACCACAGTTGTTGCACAGAATGAAAGAAACAGGAGGAGTAGGTCATCCAGTTCAGAGATTTCATCCCAACATGGCTGCATTTTATATAAATTTATACATGTATTTGGCCCCTTGCTGAAAAATCTACAGTTAAATGACATAGGAATAAGATTGAAAGCATTCAAAAAACATGTTAACAATCTGTGAATAAAATTTCCACACAAACATTTATCTGGACATGACATCAGCATTCATATGTTATTCAGGGAGTGGGATACGTAAGGAGAAAGAAGGGTGGCAGAAACTGCGAAAGGAAAGCAAGGTTACATTAATTATCCGTGGCCTCATAGAAATGTACTGAACTTCTCTGAATTATTAATATTAGGCCTAACAGGTTTGGACAAATAGCTATGTAGGTCAAACTCACGTTTAGACCCCAACAGTATCAGAATGTACAGATAGTTCTAAAATGATGTGCAAACTCAGATGTATTACTAAAAATGTGGTCTTCCAGTGTCACAGGAAGCTACATTATTTAAAACTACAATAAGTAAGATTTCAATTTAAAGAAAGATAATCTTCCACATTCAATTCACCTGAAAGTGTCAATATTTACTAGCAGCCCCCTTCATTTCATCTTACATGTTTTCCACATTCATCTGTCACAAAGTGCTATGCTGCTCGCTAATTAAAACATATATACCTATATAGGACCACATATTTCCATATCATAATTTTTGTTGTCTTAAAAAATCAAGTTGTTAACTGTTGATGGTTCAGTTGACAGTTTCCTAATTCAATGGAGAAAGTATTTATTAGTGTATGTTTTGTTATGGTTAGCTTGCAGTTTAAGACCCAAACGTTTGTGTAATTTGCAGATGGATAACACAAGATTTTCAAAAGTGGTGATTTATAAGCTAAAACTAAGGCATTTAATGTGAATAATGGTCTTTACCTTAAGACTTACCTTTTAAAAACATATACCCAGTCCCATAAAAGGGATCTTGAGACTGTCACTGGAATTAGTGATCCAAAATTACAAAATACTGCTGAAATTTTTCATCTATTTATTTATTTATTTGCTGACTGACAGAACTTTAAAAGCAAAGAAACTGCATTACTCTCAATAGTTGTGAAACCTGTGTTAAGCGGAAGCTGTTCACTATTATAGTGCCTCTAACCATATGCATGTGTGGTGGTAGAGGTGGGGAGGTCAGATGGGAAAAAAAGGAGAGACGATTAAAGGGAAAACCAGTATTTTGCTGTCTTTTGTTTCTTTTTCACCTTACTGAGAGGATTCTCTCCTTAGTGCTTAGTCCTCACTGCAGCAGCTCTGACAGTCTCCTTCCTCAGCCTCAGTAAATCCGTCATTTTGTTTCTACATCTGAGCAGTATCTCCATCTGTTGGACCAACTGTCCCTTTTGGGACATTCCACACTGCCTTACATAGAAGTTCTCACTGTCACCTCTCCATGGCCCTGCAGTTGGTAATGCATCTATTGTCCTGGCAGGGTCACAGGATGCCCCATTTTCTCCCTGATTTCCTAGTACCGAGGTTATGTTACTGTTCATGCTTTTGCCCTGTATACCACGAATTCCTGATTCCTACCTTCTTGCAACATCTCCCATTAAACACCAAATTTTCAGATTTTTCTCTTTGAAACAGCACATTTGAAAAGCATACGCAATGTGAAGGAGTAGAGAAGAGCATACAATTAAATGTTATTTTTTTGTTTGTTTGTTAAGAATTGAACAGGTAACATATTCCTTCTTAAGTGTTGTGTAAATTGGGGGGGGGGGAATAAAAAAGCAATTGGCTTTTGAAGTTACTGTCACCCTGCGGCATCTGAAACTTGCTTTACCAGAACTTGCTCAGCAGTCTCATTGGCTTTGGCAGCAGTTCAAAGATCACATTCTCACATGGATAAACTGTTCTTGAACAATATATTAGGCAATTTTTTTTCCAATATGTTAGGAAATACATACATTCCTTCCACATCAGGCATGCTTTCCATGTGCTTTACTCTCCTTGAAACTACTGGGAAGAAATTTCCATTTTCCATTAAGGCCTCAGCTGCTTTCTCTCAATTACACTACTTTGTTTAACAGTTCTGTGGTTTGGTTCGTTTTTTGGGGGGGTTATTTGTTTGTTTTGTTTTGTTTTTTTTAGAGGAGCTTCTTAAAAACTCATGACATATGCCTTTTTTTTTTTTTTTTTTTTTTTTTTTTTTTAATCCATAGAATTCATCCATTTCAGCTGTTCCTTAATTTTAGATAAGGTCCAGCTTAGAAGCCTTATTGGCTTCTTCCAAAACAGTAAAATGATGATGCTACGAATAAGCTCACTGAATGAATAAATATGGCAGATTTTTTTCCTCTTAAAAGTACTGGTGGGACAGGTTTTATCAAACTCTTTTGAGATGTTTCAATTTACCTAGTCAGTTTGTAATGACAGCTTCTCCATAGCAAGATGGAATGGAATGGAATGCACATAAATATTTGTGCACCCATTGAGAGACTGATCTCTAAATCCTTTTGATTTCAATATTACAAATCAAGCACAACTATGTCTAAAATGTGGTTATCACAGTTCCTGCAAAATATCTTCAAAAAGAGTATCTAAATGAAATAATAATTTCTATAGATTTATAAAAGTTGAGATGCAAAATCTGAACTCAATTTCCAAACTCAATTAGTTCTTTACACACAATTTTCCAAAGAATTTAAACAGCAGACCTACGAATGCAAATAAACCAAATGCTAGCATTTCAGCTATGGATATTTTTTCTATTGAAAGAATATGTTAAAGGCACCAATCTTTAATTTTTTCCAGACAATCCCTTTCTCCAGGAACTGATGATTTATTTCAGTAATAGCTTAGTTCAATAGTTACGGTTTAGGTTAGATATTAGGAGGAAGTGCTTTGCACAGAGTGTGGTGATGCACTGGAACAGGTTGCCCAAGGAGGTTGTGAATGCCCTATCCCTGGAGGCACACAAGGCAAAGCTGCATGTGGCTCCGGGCAGCCTGGTTTAGTGGTTGGCGACCCTGCAAATAGCAGGGGGGTTGAAACTAGATGGTCAGTGTGGTCCTTTCCAACCCACCCCATTCTATGATTCTATGATCTTCTCGTACAGAATAGTATTCAGCAAGGAAAACAAAAGCTCTTTACGGAAAAATATTGGAATTACTGGATTTCAGCATGAGAGCAGAATTTCACTGTTAGCTCATTTTTAACTCAGAAACTTCCGTAATTATATCTAGGTAGATGGACTGTTTAAGTTTTGTTAGCTTTGGACCCTAATAGATTTTTTTATGAAGAAACACGTGTAAATGGTATGAAATTTAATAAGAACAATTACAAAATGTAAATTGCACTTATATTGCCATGAATTTACTTTTTAACTTTTCTTCACCAGTGTGTGAAACATGTAACTGAGTGTACAATTGTTCTTCAAGACTAAATAGTTAATGAGAAAGAGAAGGGAGTGATAGAAATATTACTTACGCCGTTTGCAGCCACACTTTTTTATCCTTTTGGGATCTGTGATGTCATCATGGCAGGCCTTGCAGTAAAAAAATGCCCTGAAGAGACAGAATGGAAAAACTGACATATTTCTTAATACATACAAATGAAATTAGTCCCACATTTCTTCTTGTGGCAGTATCACATTAATGAAACATGCCAGTGCTAATTTCCTTTAATCTTTGAAACTATTTAGATATTTAAAGTAGGAAATATTTGCTTCAAGACCATGACATTCAAACATAAGACTCCAAATTAGTGTTTCTTTTAATATACTTGAAATGTAATTGGGAGAACAGATGATAATTATGTGTATCCTTGCAGTTGTCTTTCATCTTAGAAAAATGGAGCACCCAATGAATTTTGCCAAGAATGCGTGTGTGTGTATATATATATATATTATATATATAAATTGTATATACATATTTATGTATATACATATTTAATGAATTATCTGTTCCTATCAGATATACCAGATATTTTCTTTTGGAAACATCATCTAGCACCCTGGTCCAGTTTTTCAGCCCGGTCACAAGTTGGAAAGCATCTTAGTTAAAATTAAAGATTGTAAAGTGATTGATGTGACAATATGTCAGATGTATGCTTTATCCCCCTCCAACCCATCCCCCTACCCCCTCTCCCCCCAAAAAAGAGAAAACCTACAAAAAATTACAAATTACAAATTACAAAACCTACAAAAAAAGTTTATATAGGAATATATAAATGAAAGAGCAGATATAGTCTTGCTTCAGACTAATTTTTGTCTTTTATATTTGGTGTTAGAGCAGAATCGTACTCTTTTTGAACAGATAAGAAATGAACGTTTCTAAGAAAAGCATGTAATTACAAAGTTGAACCATCTAGGTTACCATGTGATATTCTTGTTTATTAACATCCACTATTGTATTAACACACTCACCAATAGCTGAAACACAAAGAGAACCAAGTAAAGGGAAAAGAGTAAACATTTGACTTTGCATAAATATCAAAATAAAATTCCAGTTAATAAACATGCATCTGACTGCTCTCAGATTAGTTTAATTGTGCCTGTCAATTCAATATGTTGCATAAGGCTATTGTGACATATTTCACAAGTATCACATAGGTGGCCTGTAGCAAAACAGTTATAGTTCACCAGTATTCCTGCTGGCATAAAAAAGAAAACATAGTTTTTAACTTGCTGAAATGCTGGTACATATCCTAATCAAGATGTGGTAGTTCCATACATATCTTTTCCAACCTTCTCCCTTTGCATGCATCTCAATAGAAATTCACTGTAAGCTATCATTCTATACCTGAAATTTAGCCATTAGCATATTTTAAAAATTGATGATAATTTGAATTTCAGGCATTTGACTTACTTGTTTTCATCATATTATACTTATTATCCTTTTCACTTTCTTTTCTTCTCCAAGACCTCACCTTCAGAACATTCTTTCTGAGTGATTCACAGCTCAAAAGAGTGTAGTCAACACTTTTCATAATTGGTTTTGTTAGTTGAAGCATATCTGATAATGACTTGCTTTGCATAGAACAGTAACAGAATGTGGCAAGGTTCTAAACAAAATTTTCTGCAAAAAGTCAGGCAGAACTGGGAATTCCATCTTAGCATGTTATTAGATAAAACATGATAGACGAATGATAGGCAAATTCTTTCTAACCACATTACTAGCAGTCAACTGGTGAAATAAATTATATGTCAGGTAATTTATGTGAAATAAGTCTGAAATAATTTCATAGGAGATTGTAAAACGCTCTATAAAATGAAAAACTACCAACATCACAGGGGTGCGAAGACTGTATTCAAATGGATGAAAGCAAAAGAGAAGAAAAAACTGTATGCTGAAAGGCATTGTATCTGACACAATATTGGTTGCAAATATTCTGAAGTCAGTGCTAGACATATGAGAGAAGTACTACTGTGCTCTTATTTGTGCTTTGGCTACACAAAAACTGTATTAACTGTTTCAACAAAAATATCTTTCAAATTCTCAGCAATTTCATGATTGTGATGTTTTGACATTCTTTATACACTTATAACAAACATGCATTACTTAAATATTACTTTTCACATAAGTTTAGGACTAAGTAAATGTCATCATTTATATATTTTTATTATTATTATTAATTCAAGGGACATAAAAGAATTATTTATTTCAAACACTACTTTCTCACATTGCTATTTTATTCCGTCCAAGCATTTTATATCCTAACAAACCAGAATAAATATGTTTGGCACTAAATACAAAAACATAAAACTCTCATCAATCTAATGCAACTATAGTACATCGAGCTACAGTGAACCAGTGAAGCTGTCCTTAATGGTTGCAATATATTTCAAACGGTTTTATTTGTGTTTATTTTTATGGGGACATAGAATATATAGTTACAGTAAAGAAAAATTAAAAGGTCATAAATATTAATTTGCTAATGCAGTTAGCAAATAAATACACCAGTTTGCTCAAATCAAGTATTTAATAGATTGCATACAAATAAGAACTATTTCAAACCTTAAACTTGGACAAAACTGTCAACCCAGATTTATCCCAGAGCAATTTCACTAATTAATTTATAGAAAAAAAATAGATCAGTATGTTACATTTTCTAGTAAAATTCTGAAAAATAACCTCTTATTTTCTTCACATACTTGTAAAATCATTTTATTTCCTTGACATTTAAAATTATAGTTAAGAAATTTATACGCATGATCTCAGGGAAAGGTAATTTCATTAGTTTCTTAACTCAGTTTTCCGTGAATACCTTTCACCATAATACAGTGAAAATCAGTGAATGTTTTTACAACTAAAGGAAAAAAAATTAAATACTGTATGTTTAAATTTAAAGATAGAAATATACGAATTACCTTTTTACTTCTTTGGCATCACTTGCAATGAAGAATCCTAAGGTACCTTCTTGAATCTTGACATGGTTTCCAGGATTGATTAATATACTGCTCAGTGAAACAAAAGCAAAAACAAAATGATAAATTTTAATTACTTTTAACGTAATGTTCAAAACTAGCTTTATTTTATTCTACTATAGGGGACCCACTAGTTATGAAAGGCTGCAAGGAAATTTTAAGCCATTTTTCCTTGCAATTTGCAACCAAATTACAGTTTTTACATGCCATCATTTTTACGAAAACTTTACTTTGAGACATTCACATGCCTTCTCCCAGAATCACATTAACTGTTTACATATGTATTCTTATGTTTTTGCATTAAGTATGGATTATACAAAATCAACAAAGCCTCTCAGAAACATGATGTGTGAAGCTGAGTTTTTAGATCTCTTGCTCTGTCAATTCAAGATATGGTGAAAAGAACAACCAACCACCACTCAATAACAATACAAAGAAGCCACTCATGAAGATAAACCCTTTTATGCAAATTTTTGCCAATTTCCAGTGATACGGAATGTTAATGGGACCCCAATCTGGACATAATATGTTATTGTTCAAAATAATAAATGCACACATACACTCAAGGGGAATGGTACAAGACAACCAGTCACGATAGCTGAAAAAACATAAAATGAATTTAAAAAAATTTTAAACACTGCTATGTAGGCATGGAACAAAAGAAGCACAAAAATAACCCAACCGCACTGACAAAATAACCTCAATTAAATATGATAAAGGAAATTATGAACTGCTATCAAGAAGTGAGATATTCTATATCTCTTTATTAAATATTTTTATTTTCTTGAAGATTTAACTCTAGATATTAGCTAAGGTAATTTGCAAAGTACAAAGCTATATATCCATGCACACAGAGATATATTTTCCAATACCTTTTGCTATTGTGTAATGTAACTAAGCTTTGACTTGATAAAATTAAAACAGTTTGCATTTTTTTAAACTTGGTCTTTGAAAATCACAGTAAGATAAAGTGTTACTCCATTTTATAGATGAATTACTAATGACTCAATTGAGTCAGTATGAGGCAAAATATTTATTTATTTAGGATGCCTACAACTTATTTTTATTAATATTTAGCATTGCATATCTCTTTATACAGTTTCTTGGGACTTCTGCTGCAAGTAGAAATGCTCAGTGATTGGTTCCCAAAGTATTCAGAGATCACCTGTAAAAAGTTTTGTTTAAATTGTCACACAGTTTTCCTATGGCAGGAACAGAAACCAGTTCTAAAATAAAGTGTTTACTCAGATATCCTTCCTCTTCCTTCATTCACAGTTTCAAACTTAGCAATAGTTTAAAAGCAGAGAACTAAAGAAAATTTGAGTGCATCACCGCAAAAAGCAGCTCCGCAGCACATTTCAGTAGTATTGCAAAAAATAAAATGTGATGATTTAAATGATGTCTACGTATAATGCATACAGGTAAGTGAATATGCATTAAGATTGCACAGCTGAAGTTCACATCTTTTTCATTTCTTAGTTTATTGGGCTTACTGGTTTTGCTTGCAAAACAAAACATTTATTTAATGTTTTGTTTTGTTTTTTAAATGCAATTTCCCAGCTTTTAAAATGAAATAAAGCTGACAGAAAACAAAGTAAAACAGAACAATCAAACAAAACTAAAACAAAAAATCATTTGTTCAAATGAAATAAGTCAGTGAAGTCACAAATATATTGGAAAATTTAGATTTCTTGGACAAAGTTTTGTCACTTGAGTCAATGTACCAAGTCAAAGCTTTCTGGCTGTTCCAGGGACAGCTTAGCAGGCTGCCATTAAGGCAGATTAGATGTGCTTAAATGTGCTCTACTTGGACACTACTAGGAAAAAAAAAAAAAAAAAAAAAAAAAAGAATTGCCGACATATAAAGCCATGAGCCCAGGTAAAACCAGGAGGCAATCTTTTTGCTAATAACAATCTGAAGTTGTTCTGCCAAAATATTCCATCTTCTTAAATTTACCTGCCGTTATGTCTCAAGCCTTTGCTCCTTCCTGTGTCCTTATTTTTATTGTCATTTTGATGATAATTTAGCTGTAAGAAGTCTACAGAAGCTAGTCTCATTTGTTTCTAGTAAGCTGTTCCTTCTAAAATATGCAAACATTTACAATGCAGTTAGGTTTGACTACATTTCTTAAGTATCAGTGACTACTGCTCTGTCAGACTAACACTTCTTTTATCCCCGTCTTTCATTCTTTGCCCTTAATTGTAAAGACATTAATTACAGCTTTTCAGTGAAAACAGATGAACACATTTCTTTACATAGACAGAACTTCCAGAACTTCAAGCTTGACAAGGTAATAAGCAGGTCTTTTAAAAGGCAGTGAACATAATCTTAAAACAGAAGTGATTTAAGTTGCAAATGTAGTGTGAACATGCTATTGGATCTCGAAGTTTCCTGAGACACATGAAATCAATTCAGTGGGTCAGTATAGACTTTTTTTGTCAGATCTTTTATGTCATTCATAGCTTTTTTCACAAATACATTGTATTTATAGCCACAAAATATAGATGTGATTGCAGCTAATGCAGTATGACCCAAGCATCAAAGACTTTGGTCAAAATTAAAAATTAATTTGCTCCATTGCTGTACTGACAATGAACTACAAGAAAGGCTCCAAATACTTTTGTTTTATAGGCACACACTGGTATTTAACCAGATCACAGTCATGAGCAATTTCTACTGAGTATATATGGATTTATTAAATATGCTGCTTATTAAAGCAGCAATTGAATTATTTCTAGAACTGGGGTGTCATAGTTGAAACATAATTAAAGTTATGCTCTGATAAACACAGTAATATGTACAGTAAGCGAAATGTTTTGAATTAAAAGACTTAATCATAGAGGGGAAAAGGAACAAATAAAAATAAAACAGGCTTTAAAGCCTACCAAGAAGAATGCATTCTTCAGTTATTTAGAGATGCATATATCTCTTAAAGCAGTTCATGAAAATGTGCACAGATATATATTCCCCTAGTTGTGGAGATAAGTACATGACAAAGTAATGACTCATTTTTATATATTATCAAGACTGGGAATTTCCCTTGTCAGCAACTTGCTGCTATTTACTGCTCTTTTTGTTCTTACTTTCAGGATAACAATTTAGACAGCACTGAGAATGGGATTCACCTCATCTGTTTTAGAATAGAAGCTGCTTTCAAGAACTGAAGTCTGAATAACTAAAAGGAATTAATTAGGTCTACACTGATAAAGATAGGTGAGATGAATGCCAGCATCAGGGATCAATTGAACAACTAATCCCTTCATCAAGGAAACCTGTCTGATTGAGTGGCATTTCCTTGTTGTTTTTTTTTTCTGATTTGCAGATACCCTTTTAAATGCTATTTTTATCTTAAAAAAAGGAAAAAAGAAAAAAAAAAAAAAGAGAAAAGAAAAAAGAAAAGAGAAAAAAAAAGGAAAAAGAAAAAAAGGAAAAAGGAAAAGAAAAAAATCAATTGTTGAATTAAATGAAACAAAAATGGCAAAATTTTGACTAAAGAAATGACAAAATCTGTAAAAACTTATTTTTAAACCTTGTGGTAGATGTACTGTACCATTCCCCACATGACTAATATAGTAAAAATATCATATATTAAATTCAGAAATATAAATAATGACTCACTGTTGTTAATAGAGTAACTAAAACAAGACTATTTGATATTACTGAATAAAGCTATCACACTGTTAAATAAAGACAGCTATTTTTCTTGTTCCATGCCACGCCCAGATGAAATGTACCATTATTAGCCTAATGGCCTTTTAAACTATGCCATGTTATTCACACTACAGACTTAAAATTACAAAATTAGCCTTAGGTGATGTGTATTTTCTGTGAATGATTCTATGTGGAGTGTGAGGGTAGGTGCACAAATCCCATAGTGGGAGTTGTGTGCATACCAGCTTCACACTGCATGTAACTCGTGAGTATTGCTTCTTTCTTCTGGGCTCTATCATTGACATTAATTCAGATTCATATTGTTCTACACAGAAAAATCCAGTAAGACACTAAAAAGCATACAAGGCAAAAGACACGGCACATTACATGCTACAGTATATTAACTTTAATTACTACAAGCATACAAAAAAAGGTTGCTCCCAGGAGTTAAGTCCTTCACAATAGTGTCTACTACATCATGGATGTAAGGTGTTTTTACTGGGGCATAATCCAAAATTGTTCAATGGTGCTGGTAAGTTCAGTATAATTTAAATAATTAAGTTATTCCTTCTGGTTCCAGAAGTGATTTATTATCAATACAATGAAGCAGCACAATACAGTTTATTCTGGGAGCAAGCAACTTTACTTTGTACAATACTTCTTCATATTGTTCATCATGCCAGCGTTCACATGCCTTAACCACAAGATAATATATACTTAAAAGCAAGAAGCGAAGTAGAGGTGCAACAACTGCAGATCCTTGAAGATGCTAAGTGTTGCAGTAACTTCTCTGCAGTTGGATCATATCAATAATGCCAAACTGACAGGAAGCCACCTCTCTTTTCACACATCTACTTAGAAACCACAGGAGAATAAGACTAAAAATTAAACATAACACACAGCACACGCAACAAAACAGACGTGGAAAGTAAACTTTAGGGAATATGATGAAAGAAATTAAAATGTCTGAAAAATGAGAATGGGTCTCTGAAAAGCAAAACCAACAGATTGCTCTAAGCAATTAGAAAAACAAATGGGAGTGATGGAAAAAAAGATGAGAAGAGAAGGAGGAGAGGAGATGAGAAGATATGGAAAAGCATGCCTTCTTGATTCCATTAAAACCAGTAGCAGCACGATAGAATGTTGAATAGAGAAGGACTCTCAGCATGGTGTAGTAAAAGAAAATGATACACATGCCATACCCCCAAAAAAAATCTTAGAAAAAAATTGAGTAATATATTCATAAATAGTCTTAATAAATGTCATTAAAATGAATGTGATGTACAGCACAAAATATCCATGGTACTTTCACTGGAACAGTACAACAAATTTAATGAGTACTGTATTACGATTAACTGGGCTCAAAATGCAAAGAATCAGGCATTAGGTTGTTGTTAATGGAAGGTGAGACTACAAGAGAAAATGAACCACTGTACTCTCAGACGTGTTTTGAAGGAAGACTAGGGGAAGAAGGACATCAATGAACTTATGAATATGGAGACGATTGTCAGCACAAGGGCTGGTAAAGACGAAAACTACATCGTCATGATACAGTACAAATGAAAAAAAGACAACAGGAGGGGTTAACAGTAAAGTCTATTTTTCAAATGTAGCAGTCTAATACACCAGTGATTCCTTAAGGGGACAAAAAGCCTAAAACACATACTGTCGTATTTTATATTTCCTGCAAAGAAGTTAGTGCATGAGTCACAAGAACCAACAGAGAGACAAAATGCTATTCCTGTCTCCTTTTTGAGATTGGGGGCTCATATATAAATATACACACATATAGATATATATATATATACACACATAGACAGATGAATATATATATGTATATATATGTGTGCATATACAGAGAAAGATAGACAAAGTTGTTATCTTCCTGTGTTCTTGGCAAGGAATTAGTCCTGAAGTTAGAAGGAGTGGAGGTAGGATTGAGGTTGGAAGGAAAGGTAACGAAGAGGGCATACCGCTTTCGGCTTCTGCAAACGACAAGAAAAAAATTGCAAATCAAACACTTTGATAGGAAATCAACTGACATCAAAGCAAAAGCAAAAAAAACCTTTATATAAAAGTCTCAAAGGCTCAAAGGTTTTTCTGCTGAGAATGAGGACAAATATATGGACCGACAAAGAGAAAATTTAACAAAAGGAGTAAACAGAAGGTGCAAAAGGGAAGAATCCAGGTTAGGTTTTCCTTCTTGCTTATGTGGAAAAAAAAGACAAGGAAAAATGAAGCAAAAAATATCACTAAAAGGAATTTTAGACGAGGAGTTTGAACATCTGCATTTAAAATTGATATTTTTTGCTATCCATTGAGTAAACTCTGCTAGGACACACTCAGGTTGATGTTCCCCATATTCCTTCAGCATATTTTCCTACAGGTGAAATAAAACCTTCCAGTAAATGAACTAAGAACATTATTTAAAGTATTTGGCCTTCACCAGGTATATAAACAATTTACTAACAAAATGCTTTTTCTTAATAACAATGACTATAATACTTGCAGAGATGAAGGAAGTTATAATATTAATGATGGAGGAATGTCTCATACTGTGATATGGAACAACTAAAGTGCAGACCTCAGTAGCTGGTCAGAAACCCTCTAAAGTCAGTCACATTTTGTACATTGAAAGGTTTCTGTGATAACTGAGCAGTAATTCAAATATTATTAATGATATAAATGTAGATCTAAATAAATTTAAGTATAGCTATAATTAATCTTTTAAGTACCCTGATGAGAAACAATTGTATAAATAAAAATTAGGCCATATTTTGGCTATTATTTGACTCCATATTTATCGTATCTAAGAATACATTCCTTGTATCAGGGCTTGCAAAGCTCATTTTACTTCAGAGCACTTTCACATTCTGATTTTAAGCAATCTTTTAAAATCATAACTTGTTTACAATGAACAATCTAATACATCTTTCTGTAGCTTTAATAGGAATTGTAGGAAAAAATGAAAAAAAATTGAGCAGGAAGCTCAGCTAGTGCTAGCTGGCATACTAATATTGACTTGGATAGATTTCTGATGATTTGAAATGACTACTGATCTCAAATTCCCTATGGTAGAATTAGCATAAATTTTTAGAAAGCCAGAATCAAGGAGACTGGCTGAAAAAAAATAAAACAAAAACGTCATAACTTCAAAAGTGAAAAAACTTTTAAAGAACTTAAAGAAGATACTAAAATAGTGAAAATTCTGTCACCCGCTCAAAATGATAGTGCGATGTTTTTCTTAACACTGAGGTGAATATTTTAACAGGGAATTAGAAAGTATATAATGACCTTAAAATTACCACTTGTGAGAGCTGCACACATTTCACAATTCACTTTGTGGTTGCTTTAGCAGTCATTGCAAAGTGATGAAAGCAGATGAGACTAATCAGATATATAGTTTACCTCAATATACTATACGTATTATATATGTATAATATTATATTAATATTATGCCTTAAAACTAGTCACAAAAATCAAAGTGGTGTAAGATCTTCTCATTGAGTTGGCAGAAGGAATGATTTGAAACTTCTCTCATCCTATACCTACTTCAGCTGTAGCAGAAAATAGCTTTTTCTACAAAGGTACCACCTTGATACTATTGCAGTCTTTTATTTATAATAATTATTGTTGTGAACTATGTAAATTTCTCAGTATTTTTTAAAAATATGAATCCAAACTGTAATCATAAAATATACGAGTACATATCTCCTGTTGATCACCCTCCTGATAGAATGAATGTTATCATAATTAATTTTCTCTTCACATTTATGGATTATCAATGAAGAAATGAAGATGTGAAGTAGGGTAAAGTATGTCCAAAGACAATCAACAAAAATAATTGGTAAATGATAAATTTATCACGTTCAAAGACCATTTTCACTTGTAAACCATGTTATCCTACTTTTTATCTTAATTCTTCATCATTTAAGAATGCAAGGAAATATAAATAAACGTAAGTGAGAAAAAGGTTTGTTATATTACATTTCTGATTAGATTAAGAGGCTCCAGTGCATAAAAGCCAGAAATATGTACTCAACACGTGTTGAAGAACACAGGGACAAGTAGAACAGTAAAATTATCCTGCAGGTAGCAGTTCGATTCTCCAAAGAGTGAGTATAAAATTATCACTGCTTACTAAAGTCAGAAGTTACTACTGTGGATCATGGTCAATAAAATGATATGACTACTTAGTTTACCTGCTTTCTTTCCGTTATATATGTTTGTAAAATCCAACTGTTAACATCCCTTCATTAGTATAGCTTAATGCAATTTCTTTTCTACCAAACTAATTCACTGTGAACTTTTACCTCTGTGGACTTGAGTAACAGGAAATATATGATTGGATCACACTGTTTTACTTTTTGTGGGACCTTCTGCATCACTTTGTGATTAAGAACTCAAACCAACTTCCATTGAAGTTAGTTCAAATAATGATATGAAAGCCATGAGTTATCTGTTATTATTGAAAAAGACTGCAATATTAGCACTTATGTAACTAAATGACATGCAAAGTAATGACAACCTAAAGTTGGGCAATAGTTGTCAGAGAGAGCCAAAGGAAACCAAGTATTTTCCAAATATTGTAATCACAAAATATATTAACGTACTACTGCTGTTACTAATGCATTCTTCTTTTTTTTTTTTTTTTTCCCCTACAAAATTTAGATTAAACTTTTAGGAAAAATATTTTTACGTTACATTTACTTTATATTAGCAAATGCAGAATTTAGTAATCTAATGGAAAAGTATTTATTTTAAGATAAGCCCAGATGAGCTGGAAACATTAAAAAAATCTGTTGTGAAAAAAAAATAATCAATTTCTTAATTAACATAACGTGGACAAAAGTAAAATCCAGTATCACACACACCACCTCATATATCACTTACCCCACAGGAAGGAATCAAGCAAAATCAAGTATAGGCCATGGAAATACTGTCATTAGTAGTTGCAATAATTGATTTCTGTGTCAAGTGTCCCACATAGGTTTTATATAGGCATTTATAAAGGAATATACTTTCAAAACCTCAGGAATCATGGCATGAGCTCAAATAATAGAATTGATTCTCCTTGGAGGAGAAACAATTGCCCTCAAAGGTTTAGGTAATTGGTGGCAATAAAAATATTATTTTGTCGTATATGTAACTCCAGATTTACTGTAACACTTACAAATGTCACTTTTGACAGAGAAAACAAAATTCAGATCAAAGTCAGAATTACCAGATTTTTGTTATACGCCCCTCCGCATGTCACAGAGCACATGTAGAAGAATTTTTGTACAAAAAGAAGAAACACTTTCTGTCCATGAATTTATAGTGATTTATGATCAGGAAATTTATTTTCAGATAAAAAAGGTGTCAATCAGTTGGCAATTTCAAAACTACGTGTAACTTTGAGTTACCTGATGGTGTTCATATATAAATCCTTTGTCGTAACTGATACCATATAAATGTTTATTCTATATTTCCATATATCCTGTATCCTATGAAGACTGGCTCTTCCAAACTGATTTATATTAAATTATTTTATAAATGTTTATTTTGAGAAATAAACATTACCATAATTACTAGTGATACCACACCTGCTTTCCACTTTTCTATTTACAGTAAATTGTTGGACTGTTGGACTGTCACTTAAAGCTGACAGAGTATAAACAAAAAACACTGAGCAAGGTATGTTTTTGTTTAAATAAAAATGAATTGCACTTCTGGAAGTGGACACATAACACTGTACCCCTACCTTACACTAAGTATTATAACTTAAATTGATTTGGGTGAGGAAAAAACAGAGCAGAAATAAAAGCCTTTTAGCGCTACATAAAATGGTGTAATGCGATGGCATGACAATTATACTCTGAAACATTATCAAACGTATAAGGACATCTATGTTTATTCTCAAATAAGCAGGCAAAATTCTTGACAGTGCATTCCTACTTCAGAATTTGTAGTCTTGGACGTACCTGCTTTCTCTTTTTTCCGACTTGTATTCTATGGCTATCATTAAGAGCTTTAGTTTCGCAAACACCAGTCTGCAGGAAGACAAGAGGTCAAGAGTCAGACCTTTTTCACAACTGACATTGTATAAATAGACATGGCTGAGAATTTGCACTCATTCAGATGTTTACCCAGTCTTCAGTAACATATATAGCTCATATATTAAAGTCTTTGTTTTGAAGATAATAAATGCTTCTTCATAAGTACTATAAACTGACAACTTGAGAACACATCCTAAGCAGCACTACTACATTACTAGATCTACTTAAGATATAATAACAACTGTCATAATTCAAAACATAAAATTGCATTTGACTATAGCAGTGGATGTCTTGAGGAAATTTTTCAAATCTTTGCTAAAATTTAGTCATATTTTGATTGCAGTGCACAAAACGTGTATATATACTGGCCAAAAGCAGGAGTACACTAATAGTATGTCAGCATTTATCAATTTCTATGACAGAGAAACAGCATAACTGGAAGCTATTTCTGACCAGCACATGGGAAAATGCATGCTGATACATTAATACACTTTTCTTTTTTTTTTAGTTGTTAGTAGCAATTTACTAAAACAAGTATAATATTCTTTATAAACTTGGAGAGTGGAGTTAGTACAGCAACACTTGTTTGAAGCTGACAACTACTGTGAGAGCAATCAAAGAAACCCTCAATGTTTTTTTAATAACCAGAAACCAGTGATTTTACAATGTTATCATTGAAATATATGCAAATTTCATGCTACTTGCTTCCTATTCTATGAAATTGGTCATGCATTCTTCCACGCACCGTTCAATTATAGTATAATTATAATGGAAACATAAACCTCTGTAACTTAAACACACGAAATAAAGAACTGTGCGGAGTTTACTGAAGTTTACTGTGTGCTGACCTTTACTGAAGCAGCCTTTTCATATTTGTGACTGGACAGCTGACATGGCATTAGGGAGCACAATAAGACTTACAACCTCTGTTTTCACATGCTGGCTCTTGCTGTCTCACAAGTGTGTCTAAGGAGACTATTTAGCATGTACATGTTGGCTGAATGAGGGACAGAGGGGATGGCTGGCCTCTTGCAGGGATGGGACAAAGGAAAGTTTCTGCGAGAGCTCGAAGGAAAATGTAAAATATAAGGAGATTTCTCTGGCAGATTCAGATGAAATCTGATTTTACTCACAGACAGAAGATGAGAAAACTTTATTTAGAGGAATGTCAGGACAGAGTCTGACTTAGCTGTTAGCTGAGCTGAGCTCAAGTTTGTGGGGTCTAGAATCCGACATGTCTGCAACACTGAATAAAATTCAGAGTTCAGGAAAAAAAAAAACAAAAAACTGCTATAGACTGATCCAATATCACTGCTTCAGAGAGGCAAAAAACTGTAGTGAGCATATGATGTGTTGATTAGGTCCTAACAGTCTAAAAGTGCCTCTCAGATGAGTTGAATAAAACAATTCATATATAGAAGCAAGAACTTAACACTGACAGAGAATTCATGATGTCTTACTCTGCAATAGACAGGGGCTTAATCTGGCATCAGACTAGAAAGTGCTACTTCTTCGAATACTCTCACAAAAGAAATAATCTGTTTTGGAGCTGAGAGAGAATGCAGACAAATGTTGAGCCTTGCCTATGTTTTAGTAGCTTGACACAAAAGTGAAATCTATTTCTGTGACAAGCACTGTTATAAAAATATACCACATCGAAATATAGATCATGTACCAAAATTGCAACAATATGCAACAATATGTTGGACAAATGCAGAGTTAATATCTCTAATATTTTACCTTTTAATTAAATAGATGTGAAAATATGACTGTGCTAAACTGTCCTATACTTGTGGCTATGGTATGTACTGGAACAACCTTAAGCATACAATTGTGTCTTTCACAGAAAAAATGTAAGACAAATGTAAGTATTTTCAGTCTCAAAAATTAAAACAGTAGTATGGCTTAGACCATGGTTATATACTACATGTTTGATTGCAACCAGTGCTACAAAGCTCTGGACACCACACTACTTATATGACTGCACTAAATCTGTCTCAATTAATGAATGGTTTTCTTGGAATGGGACATAAGCCAAGACAGTGATGCTGACAAACACTACTCAAAGAATGGGATTCATTAAAAGAAACAATAGGACAGCTCTTTCAAGTAAATAATTTAAATGGATTGCTGATTAATTTGTCCAACACTGAAAACATTTATGGTTTCATTTACAATCACTTAATTCCAAATCTCATAAGAAAGCAGCATTATAATGTTTGGAATACTTCCATGCTGTGATTATTTTAATGTTTACTTTATTTGATTTCATCTGATGTAGCAACATTAGGACTGTAGCAAAGTGACGTCTCCTGTAGAAATCTCTGATTTCACTTGAAAGCATGTAAATAATTATGCTTAATAGTATGTATTTCTACTTACTCACAAACTGCAGGGAAGGACAAACCCACAAAGGCACTAGACAGATATTCTGTATACATTTCATTTGCAACTCCTTCCAGATAGTATTTCTGCCATGTATCCTCCTCAATCTAAAAAATGAAACAAACAAACAAAAAAATAGATACAGAGATCTAAATAAAATGAAAAACTTCATTTAAAATTATGAACAACTTTTTAAACATGCATACATTTTTAAGTAAATATCTTGGTATGTCACTCAAGTATTTTGACAATATTGCCAAGAAAAAGGACAGTCAATCAAACATACTATGTAAAAATGAATCACTTGATTATTGGCAGGAACATTTAGCATGACATGAAATAAGGAAATGGAGAGCTTGAGGAAAAACATCTATTTTCTTTTTCTGAAAATTCTCTAGTGAAATGGTTGCATTATATTGCTACTTTTCAATTGCTTTCACCTTGTTCAGAACTTGGCTAGCACACACAAACACACAAAAAAACATCATTAAAAATTCTGAAAATTCATTTTCTGCATCTCTAGCTAGCAGGAAACAATGAGAAGTAGACATACTGAAATGGTTTCAACAGTCATAAGTGTTTCAGAACAGAAACTGAAGAAAAGCTTTACTGCCAAATTCAGACATTTTATTGTTGAAAGAAAACGAGTCAGATTTTGGTGAATTTGGTGTGACATAATAATTGTGGGTTTTTGTTTTTTTTTTTCAGTATTAAAAATATACTGCAACAGCCATTTTAAACATGATTTGTGTAGTATTTTATATATGTTTTGTTCTACATACTTAGTTTAAATTTTGGATTCACCAGTCTTTTCCTCCTGCTATGTCATTAAAAAATAAAATAAAAAATTAAAAAATCACTCTTTCAAAGGAATATTTAAAAGAAAAAGGATAGCAAACTTCTAAAGAAGTCAGTGAAATATTAAATACAATTCTTTACTTTATACTTTATATTTTATTTTATTTTACTTTATTTATTTTATTTTACTTTATTTTATTTTTTTCTGATAATAGGCTGCCAGGTAAGAAGTTACTTCAGTTCTGAAGAAGTAAAAAAAAAAAAACCTGCAAGAACAAATTGCAATATGGAGAGGATTCAAATCATTTCCTCCCTGACATGTGGGCTGCAAACAATCAAGAGAAATTTTTTCCATATACATTGTTTCACCATTCGGAGACCATGTGGGATGCTAGAAAAGATTTGCATTGTGTTATTCTCCACCACACACAGAGAAGTCATATCACATTTTTTATAACTCGTTTATTTATGTGAAACTTGCAAATGTTGCTGATCAGCAGCTCTTTATATACAGAAAACAGATAAAGTGCAGACTGGGTAAAAAACAGTAATGATAGCAATATGTTTGTTACTTATGCTCTATTTCATGGCTTTTTCTTTGACACCACCTGGGGTTGGAAAAAAAAGTGCAAGGAGAAAAAAAGCATAAAGATGGCATAAAGAAAATAAGAGTAAGGCTGTTTTCCACTCAATTTCTCATTTCTAATTTCTTCCCTGGCTTTCTTTTCTTTAAGCAACCTGTTTCAATTTGGAGGAAGAATTTAAATAAAGTAACAAGCACATTCTTAGCCAAGAATCAACAAAAGGACTGGAAAATAACAAAATTCATTTACAAAGCAGTGATCAAGATTCATAGATACTGGTTAGCATTACATTTACCTTCATAAATTCATTACAATGTTGAAGATACTTTCTTTTATGTTACTGTGAAATACTAATAAATGAATTTTAAGAATCATTGATATATGAGATGCTATAGAACATTACTAATGAAGAAAATATCTTCTATTAACAATTAATTTCACTTATCCTTTCAGATCAGTAAGGAGAAAAAATATATTCTTTTTAATTTAATCAGGTACAGATCCCTACTGTTTCTTGTTGATTCAGTTATTCAATGTATCTGCTTTGGTTTTGGCATGTTATGCTTATATACCTTGTGTGCTTATAATTCAAACCTGCAGAGTTCAGCAAATCTAATGTAATTTTCTTCAGCCTACTCTGTTTATCAAAAAAACAGAAAAAAATATTTTGGTAGGATTTTTAAATTAAAGTTAAGATTTTAAAACTGAAGTTTAAAAAATGATATGCATTCTTCTATGATATGCTTTCTTCTATGTCCATATAACACAAGAATCCTGCCACCCATTAAACTCAGACTTAAGGATCTACTGAAGTTTACTTTTACAATTCTGTTCTCCACAGCATTGTTTCTGGTGGACTTCTCTGTTTGTTTGTTTTCCCAACTACATACATGAGAGGAAAGGGCAAATAAGAATGGATTATTCTTGAATGGTAGCTGAAATGAACTTGTGAAATTAAACCTTTCCCCATCTTCACCCATAATGCCTTTCAGTCCATGGAAATTGCTTGTGCAAGTGTTTGGTTTTACTGTACATTTAGACATTGGTATTGAAATCTGACACATACGTAGAAGGCTAAAACCAGTTCCTACTTTCTTTGCAAGCTTCTGAGGTTTACAGTCTTATAATCTGATTTTCTTAAATATTATAAATTATCAACTATCCCTTTATTCAATTCCATTGATTCCCTAACTCAAAAGTAACAAGTGCTCTTCAGCACTTGTAAGTGTAATAAAAATTCTTCAACCTCAGCCAACTATTCTCACAGTTCTTCCTGTGTGCAAGAACATTTTCCAAAATTGTTGTTTTATAGAATACCATATAACTAATTCAGATTGGCTTTAGTTTCAAATGAGAGATCTATGTGCTTTTTCATTGCTCATGATAATGTAGAATATTGTAGTAGTTAAAAAAAAAAAAGACAGTATTCTTGAATACTATGAGATGCAATACTTCAGATATCTTGGGAATCTCCTTGGATGCCTGGCTTCAATGGGTTTAGATTCAAAACTATAGAAATCATACTGTTAAAAAATAACGCTGAAATTTAAAAAACAGAATAGTATTTCTATCCAATCACAATGTAAAAGGCAGATTGGTTTTGATCTCTTTAAACAGCTGACTGAAAAACACACTCTGTGGTAGACTTCAGTCCAGGACAAATATATTACTTTTTCCCCAAGGATTGACATTATTTCTAATCAGCACACAGTTCTCAACCACAGCAGTTTTTAGTTGCTATATTAAATGATTAAAAAGATTCTATTCAGGCAGGCCTTTTAAAGAATAAATGTTTTTGAAAACAGGCTACATTAGTATTTGGCCTAAAGCCTGGAAGAAGTAGTTGGCAAAGGAAGAAAAATGTTAATTACCAAGTACTCTGTTGATTATGCAGCCCCCTGAGGAGCTTCACAATATACAGACAAGTTTGCTCTTCCCCCCCCCCCCCCATCTTCAAGCTCTCTTTCCATAGAAGAAATTCACCAAGTAAACCCCAGACTCACACTTCAGAACAACCTATTGCTGCCTAGGTGGCCAAAAATAAATACAAAGTCAGTTAACATATTCCATCAGTGCATGTAAGCACCTGGCTGCCATAAATCTGTGCAGTTTCAATATGTCCATCTCTCAGGCTAGATTAGAAAGAAATGTAGTGGGAGAATTACATATATGTGAGCGTGAGCACAGTTGATAAAAGAGCCCACATTCCTGCTCTCAAAATAGCTGAAAGAACTGAAACTGCTCTAGATCATTTTTCAGACCTCGAATGATGCTTACACAAAAACTTATTCATTTTATGAACCTGTGTTACACTCAAGCACCACATTTCAAATTTTAAAGAGTCACAACTTCTTTATTCATACAACAATAGCACTTTCTGCTATGAATAGATTATTGAAATACAGTTTACAGTTGTAAACATCATCTACATTTTTTCCCTCAAGATTTGCTGGACAATCTTCTTTCCTTTAAATGTTTACAGAACCTTTCTGTTAAAACTGTATCACACATTCTTTTTGAGCTAATTTTCTTTTTATTCAGGTCCATGCCAAAAACGAACATAGGAGATTCCATGTGAGATTACATCTCTAAAACCAAAAGGAAAATATAAGACACAAAAATAATATTTTGAGGTTTCTTAGTTTACTTTAGCTTTAATACTGGGCAGACTGTTTACACAAACCATTTTGCTGTAAAGTAACACATAATGAGTTAAACATGTACAATGTCACCATCAATCATGTTCATTTGTGTTTGACTGCTCAAACATTTATGGCTATTAAATGGCTTTCTAAACACATTATGATGAAGGAGGAAACAACACACATTTCAGAGTTTTTTTCTTTTTATATATATTTTTTAATAGAGAGGTTTCAGTAAATTTTCCTGGCAATCTCCTAACTTGTGTTAGACTCAACTAACATTTGCCCAAGAAATTTAGGAGGCTCTGACATACTTAAATTCAGAGCTCCAAACGCAAAGGAGCAGAAGTCCTCTTAGGAAGTGCACATCTTTCTTTTCAAAGGAGTCGTACTTAACAATTCCGATCAGCGTAGCTGCTCTTCTACAATACACTCTTGATTCACAAACACCACTCAGTAATAGCTATCTCTTTCAAATAGTTTTTAGAGTGAGATAGCTTGCACAAAGAGTATCCTTTCAGTTAAGTGAAGTAATAAACCTTCTACTATCACTAGTTGATTTGGATTCTCATGGAAAAATGTATGTACTCTGTTGTTGGACGTTCATTCTGTTTCAGATTTTAACACTCAAACCTTCTCAAAAATGATGATATCCATTTTAGTTTCCCGGACAATTCATTCTTAGTTAAGTAGTAGACATAACCAATAATAGCACAGTCTACCCAGCATTTTACAGTATTTCTTCTGTGCCATGTAAAGTAACCTAATTTAATTATCTGTACCCTACTCTAACTCTGTATATTGATGTAAATGAGCATGTCAGCAAAACTGGCATTAATTTCTTCTTCTAAAACAAACTTTTTGCTATTTTTCTATTTGTTCTACAAATATAGGAATATTCATAATCAATATGATGGTTTCTACGTTAGTGAAGGGGTAAAGTGCCTTGAAAAGCTCAGTTTTCAGCTCAGAACTGTTTTCACTGAGATAGTCTGATTTGTCAATGTACTGAAATTATTACAAGATTATCTTATATGTGAATCTTAGGTAGTTCCCAAATTTGGCTTTACTGAAATAAAACAGCTTTTGTTACCTGAACATGAGTAGATATACAAGAAGTTTAACTACAGACATAAAAGTGAAGAGACAGGATTTATTTTTGTCCAGAAAACAGGCAATTTTTTCAACTGAATATAATAATCTGGAATATTTATGACACATAAGAATCTGTGGTCTCAGTTTTTGGAAAGGATTTTAAAGGATATCTTAATAAAAATTTCATAATTTTCTCAGAAGACTCTCTGCTGTATGTCCGTGCATCCCTATAGGAATATTCCTGGCTTCTCACATGATAATATTGGGCCTTGTGGGTTTTTTGGTTGCTTTCTTGTGTGGTTTTTAAGGCACGGTTTCTTGTGGGGATCTTTTTTGCTAACTTACACAATGAACTTGAAGTGAACTATGTCCTACCTTGTGACTCCAGTGCTGCCTGTCCTGTTATGAACACTCAAGAGATTGGAAATCATGCATCTTTGATGTTTGGAATCAGTGCCCAAGAATGAGGAAGGAAGCACATGAAAAGGAGCACTGACTGCTACAGTCAGAGCCTTTGTCCAGAGAACTAGTATGACTGCCTCAGAAGTGTAGGAATAACAGGGTTAAAATTTTGCCATTTGAGTCTGAAAAGTTATTTGGATGAGGAGAAACAAATACACAAATGATGTTGAAGGAAGTTTAGGCTTCAGCTCTAACATATGTTCTTTATTTATTGTCACAGTCAGAGGTCTAGTAACAACTTAATGTAAAAGACCAAGATGATCAGTCCTTTCTTCTGGACACTTTTTTACTGTATGGGACATATATAAATCGTATATTTGTTTTAGCAGCAGGGGATTTCCTTTTAAATAAACACATAGTTTCTTTAAAACAACACAAAAGACCAGAAATATCCTCCAAGAAATGAATGACACTCTTAATGGCCAAACACTTGTCAAATAAGAATATAAGTTTGGCAGAACCTGGCTGATTTCCCCATTTGCTGAATAAATCTTCTGTAGGTAAGCTGTTTATTTCTATTTGTTTGTTTGTGTTGCAAAAGCTATTAATGTGTTCCTATCTGTTTTACATTTGAGCCATATTCTCTACTCAGCTCTCTGACAAACTGAATTGCAGACTTAACATACTCTAATATGACAAGACATTACCTTTATGAATGATCTCATGGAAAAGAGGTTGGCTAACATTGTTGAAAGGCCTGGTGCCAGGCAACTCTGAGCTATGAAACCCAGCTTGAGCTCAGCGAGACAGATTGCATCATCCCCTTCTTTCCAGTTCCAACTTGGAATATTTAACAGATGAGCCTATAAAACAAACAAATAAATAAATACATAAAAACCCAGAAAGTGAAGAAGCAGAAATATTTCTGCAAATAGAATACAGTATTGGAGGAGATAGCAGTAAATGCTTTTGTTATTGGCTAGACATTTTCTGAATAGGAAAATTTATTTCAAAAATCTTAAAATTTAACTTTATGCTAGGAAGTGTAACAACCTTTAATGCATATTTTTATTATAGTCAACTTACACATTTCTCAAGTCATATCCTACATATATGCCTGTGAATATATGTAGGATATACTACATATATTAGTATATCCATACTTACATCTGAGTGAGCCTTAATTTTCACCTTAGTGTTGTTGATTTTCTCCTTCCCATTTGGCAATTACTGGTCTACATTGTCATTTAATTCAAAATCACAATAAACAGCCAATAAGAGAATACGTGTTTTTGTAGCTATCCACAAAGAAATGACTTCACTTGAGTTGCCTAGAAGCCACCAATTTATCTTGGGTAGCTTTAGTGCAGGCATGCACAATCTGCAGCCCACAGGCCAAAAGTAGCCTGGCATAGCTTGCACTGTGGCCTGTCTCCTGCTCTATGCCATCATGGCTGTGGCTCTGCCCAAGGCCTGCAACTGCTACTCAGCATCAACCAAATATCAGTCTGCTATTAACCCCATCTAGGCTCAAACCAGGCCATGGGGTGCAGTGCAGTGTTAAATTATGGCAACTATATTTAAGGATTTTTATATAATGGCTAAACACAGTCCTGTGACCAGAGAAATGTGCATTTGTTGCCATTGTGATACAGGAATTTGAGAATAGGTTTCAAGATTGCAAAAAAAAAACAACAACAACAACAACAATTTTTTGGCTTATTTCTCACTCAATTTTCTGTCAACATAAATATATAACTAGCAAATTTTCAAATGGAATCTACAGATTTGCAGTCAAAAACATGATTACATCTCAGAGCTTTATAAGCCCCCTTGTACAAGAGAGAAACATCCCTCCCTTCATAATAACACAGTATTCACATCATCGCTTTTTGGCAGAATGTACATATGTGACCAATTGTTGTGAAGGGCAAAGTACAGAAAATTTCATCAAAAATCTCTGATGCACACCTTGAGATCTCTCTAAGAATTGCAACCACTCCCATCAAACCAGACTGATGTATTAGTTTTACAAAAGCAAGGTCATTTATCCTACAAGTTTTACATGTTTGTTGCTCTTTTTCTATATGCTTTAATTAAAAAAAAAAAAAAAAAACATTAAAAATTAAATAAAATTTTGTTACTTATATACATTAACTGTACTATATAGCTTATGAGGGCTCCTCTGAAAGTAATGCTTACTATTTTATGATGTTGGTTCATGATATTAAAGGCAGAGGCACAGCAGTAGAGGTTGAACCTCCCAGACAATATTCCATTACATTTTCTTACCATGAGAGAGGTGGCAGCACAGGGGCAGTCTAACTAAACGGTATCTGGCATGGGAGTACATATGAAGCAAAAGTGTGTCACTCAATTCCTGCACGTGGAAATAATGGCATTCACTGACATTCATCAATGGTTACTTAACATCTCTGGAGATTAGTGGATGTGAGCACAGTGAAGCTGTGGGTTGTGCACTGCAGGGCAGCAACTGTGTGTCACCTACACTAGTGAAGATTTTTGAGTGCAGCATGGAGACTCTTGTTCCTTGCTGGTGAAAATGCATAGCTAATGATGGTAGCCATATTGAAGAGTGGTTTGTAGCTGACAATTTGCTCTACTAAATATTGTTATTGTGCTCTTTGCATCGTTTTTCCCATGGAAATAAATAGAAGGCATTTCTTTCATAGCAGCCTCCATAGATGTGGCCCTAGACAATTCCTCTTGCAGCTCAGGCAAGCCAAAAATTTGGACACTCATGCTGTAGTGCAGTAAGCTTGGCAAAATTTATGGATGCTGACTGGTTAAAAGCTCATCTGGAATCAGTAGCAACAACAAACACTGTAGCTTTGAGAATTATATCCAAGATGGTTGATAAATGTCAGAGATTTTGATAAGGTCCCTTGCATATATAAATAACACTGAATTAACTAGTTACAGGACTACGTGACAAGGTTTGTTAGGGTGCTCATGTAAGGAAATAAAAATGCTTATTATTAGTGACGCTAGAAAGAAATTGTTCATGAGTGCAATGTAGCAAAACAAATTGCAGAAAGAGACACTAATAGTTATCACATCACCTTATTGTGATACTGCAACATCTGAGTGATAATTCTTATCTTCGGATGATAATTCTTTATTGAAATAACTCTAAAAGTAAAAGAAAAAGAAAACAATTAAAATAGCATTTTAGCTAGTAGGATATTTGGATCACGTATCCCAGTACCTCTACTTCACTGTGTTGTCACGTCCCACAGATAAAACTGTATTCTTTTATTTATTTGTCTGTAAAGCATGGTGATTGAAGTCAAACCTATGTAGTCTCTACATATATTCAAATTCAGTTAATAATCAGCAGGTAATACTAGAGAACACTGAATTTCAGGAATTACTTTGTTGAATGGTATCCTTATGGAATTTGAAGGAAAAAAAATACTTTTGTTTTAGCAGCTCTGTTCAAGATACCCTACTCATTACATTAAACAAATAATATACTTCTAATTATTGTCATCTTTAGTAATTGTTTCTTTGAATCAATATAATTGCTTGAGTTTTCCAATGACATATGTCTAAAACAATTTTCTTTTATCTCCTTTCTCCCTTATTATCTTTTTTACTGTTGCTAGACATTTACCGTATTTAAACAGCTTGAGTAATAATTCTATTTTATATCAATTCAAGTGCAAATTCATCTTCATTTTTTCTGGATTTTGTCAAAGCTCAATACTGAAACTGATATCTGAACTCAAAATTTAAAAAACATATGGCTACTCCCATAATTTGCAACTTGACTCTATTCTTCATTATTAAAATAGGTTAACATATATCCCGTTGTTTGTCCATCAAAAATGAATTCAAAGAATAATTATTTAGAACTGAGTAACAGATAGTGTGATATGAAATGAGGAATATACAATTAAAAATGAAAAAAAAAACCTGTTCAGCAAAATCAAAGACAGAAGCAAACAAAAAAAAAGTCAGTTCTGTAAGAACAAATTGAAGTAAAAAAAGAAAACAATCAAAAGGGAAAATAATGTCAATTACTTTAGAGTCATCAGACTCACAAGATTCTCAATGCCACAACTGTTTACAGCAGTGTTCTGTAGGAAACATCTTGCAAAATTCTGGTTTTGCTTGAGCTTCAAGTATACAAAAACTAGGTCATGATATGGATTTAAAAAGATATATGGACAATTTCAATTTATACTTTATTTTCAGAGAGAAAACCAACTCTTCCTAGTATTTTTTCAATTCTTACTGAATTGAATTCTTACTAAATTTAACTAAACATTCAATCTTATTGAATTAAATTCATTTAAATACAAGAAAATGCATGAGAATTTTAATTCTGAAATAAAAGCTCTGCATTTTATTAGATTAAAAGTAGTAAATGTTTTAAGAATGCACTAATCTGCAATTGAAAGTCTTTTAATACATTTATGCAATGAAAACTAAAAATGATTTTTGCATTGAAACAGAAAAATGAAATTAGGCATTGGAACAGGCTATGCATGTAACAGAGAAGTGATGGAGTCACCATCCCTGGAGGTGTTGAAAAAACATGTAGATGTAGCACACAGGGACATGGTTTAACAGCATGTGATGACAGATTGATTGTTGGACTAGATGATATTAGAGTTCTTTTCTAACCTTAACAATTCTGTAAGACCTGCTCCTTCCATATACACCCAAATCTCTTGTTCACAGTGAACTTTGCCAAAGGTGGAGTAGCATTATCATTTAATTTTTTTCCTCCTTTTTCTTTAACTCATGGAATGCAAATATCTGACAGACCAATAAAATTGTTTAATTGCAATGATCAGTTCCATGTTAGAGAATTTTTGACAAATCCTTGACATTTGATTTTAAAAAACAAGAAGACTGGTCTCATTTATTTTTACTGTAACTCTAGATGCCCATCCGCTAACTGAGCCTTTGACCTTCCTTCACAGAATAGGAGGAGGAAAACAGGACAAAGCTTTGGTGGTTCCTAATGTTGTAAATGCTCTGTCAATTAACATAAGCATCATTCGTCTTAAGTGTTAAAAATGAGCATGGAGCTAGGAGACTATTGCATAGTTTCCATCATGAAGTGTATAAATCACTTTCACCAAGCGAAGTAATTACTTGTAGTAGCAGATTTACTGAGGAGCAATAAGGTATGAGGCGATTGAAGGTCCTTCTGTCTCATGATCAACACCAGCCTTTGCAGGGCATATATTTTTGTAACATATTGTTGCCACAGCATAATTAAATGAGGGGAAAGGACATGCAATTCTGTTGGTCCTTTGTGCAGCTATGAATACTTCAATGCTAAGACCTATTAAATGATCACACGGCCTTGTCATCCTCTCCACAACGTCTAGACAAACTGCACTCTGAAGTAATTAGTGCAGTGACCAGTGAAGATCCAAGAGATAGTGCCAAGCAGTGGACTTGGAGAACATTAATAAATTACTGTGTTGGAGCAACAGTAATCACAAGCCAAATAAATGCAGCTGATTCTATTTTGGATGCCCTTTGAGAACTGTAAAGTACTCTGTAAAGTGGTCTGTAAGCAATTATAACAAAGAAACAGAAAAGGTGCTACCTAGAGCTCTCATGTCCCTTTTGAAAGGATGAATTTTTAGAAAGCATCTCCTACGCCATGAAAATAGAGATTTAAAGGCAGTTTCTGAAAAAGAGAAAATCAAACTTCATTGACTTAACAGAGAGGAATACAGAAATTGTTAGTAGTTCATACAATTACACTGGAACTGTGTTGGAAGAAAAGCAATCAACATATCTGAATATGGAAAGATACTCTAAATGAGTAAAAATGGCCAATACACAAAGTTCCAAACAAATATTCTGATTCAAAATTTCACTTTTGGTCTAGTTTGTTCTCTTGACATTTTCTCTTCTCATATGCTGATTCTAAAGCAGCTAAATTAGAAAAGGAACTTAAGAGCATCCTCATCTCTGAGCTTCTGAGGCAATCTTATAATCTGCCTTCTAAAGAAAATCTTGCGATGCTCTTCAAGTCCAACAGATCAGCTATAAATTGGTGTGTGGCTATGGACTATCTGGATACCAGAATTTGGCTAATCAGAGTTAAGAATACAAAACCTATTAAAAAACAATGAGTTTACCTCATAATATTGGAGGCATCCTCAGCATCTGGGTCAGCGCAGTATTTATTGGCAAGAATTAGGCACGCATCTGCTGACTCTATCTGAGACACCAAAAAACACAGCAAACATAAATAGCAACCCCTTTTTCCAACTTTTCATTCATCATAAAGTATTAGAAAGTACAGCACTCCTATCATAGGCACGAATATCAGTTTACAGTACTGACAAAATTTTCAAGATTTTATAGTTGCTGGGCAACAGCTTCACATACACACAGTAATTTTGTGAAGCTTCCTCAGATCAGTTTGGTAGTTTAATTACCTGATTACTACTTTGTAAAAGCAAGAAGGTTTTAA
Source organism: Lagopus leucura (assembly GCF_019238085.1). Lineage (NCBI taxonomy): Eukaryota > Metazoa > Chordata > Aves > Galliformes > Phasianidae > Lagopus > Lagopus leucura. The sequence continues at coordinate 13,048,883 of NW_024962255.1, read as the reverse complement.
CAGATGTTTCTTTTGTAAGGAGGTATTGAATTTTAGACCTCTAAATCCATAAAAAGTTTGTTATATCAGTACACTACACACACAAGTCCTGCAGTTTGTTTGAGAATGTAAGTACTTTCTTGTTAAAGAAAAGAGGAGATGTTTGAACTTATGATTCAGAGAATGAATTTTCACACAGCATGAGTAAAGAATTAATCTGTTCAGAGGACCTCTACATTCCCACAAACCTTAACCCTATTTAACATAATGCATATAAAAAAAATTCTGTTCTGCTGAACTGAGATACAAATTGTGATGGACTACAAAGTGTTAAGCAATTTGAAAGCCAAAATGCATAGAAAACATGATGATAACCTAGAAAGTGCTGATATTGCATTAAAATCTATTTGGCCAAAATAAGTTACATTTTATTTAGAAAAAAGAAAAGAAAAATGAAAAAAAATAAAAAGAGAAAAAGAAAAGAACATGAAATGACACCTTGCCATTTTTTTCCTTTAAACTTCATACTTTTTTAAGAGTATAAAATAATTTACAACGAAGACAACACATATATATCATTTTAACTAATAAGTTTCTTAAGTTGCGTTTTTATCAGGATTCTAGACAATGGGAAAAGGATTTGACAGGTGAAAAATAATTTTCTAATTGTATTGATGAAGACAATAGTATTTTAAGTAATTATAATAAGTATAAATAATAAGTAATTGAGACAACGATCTACTATATCAAACATTAAATAGACATGACTAAAATCCAATGAAAAATTCTTAGAGTTCAATAGAATAGGAAATAATCTATCTTAAGTCATAGTGGTACTGTAGCTTTGTAAATCTAAAGATACAAGGAAAATAATATCTGGAAGGATAAACGTTGTAATTTATTACATAAGCTAATAGAAATGGAAAAACAGTGCTTTGAGTTTACCTGTAGAATGCTACCATTACTTAAATTATTTTTGTTTTAATCAAATAATGCAATGAGTACTTAAGTTGAAGTCAGTTAACAGAACAGAACAGAAGAAATATTACCTTTACTCTTGCCAGGTCATGGGGATTGAGGACTGAACCCTGATAAAATTCCACCTGAGTGAAGTGTCGTTTAAAAAGAGCTTCCAGCTCAAGGTTAGGGGAGATACTGCATTGAGAAGAGGAAGAAAATACAAAAACAAATGAAAAGCCACTTTTTTTCCATAACAGTTTCATTTTCTTCTTTTATTTATAAACTGACTCGTTTATTTATTTTTATTTATTTATACATTTTGCATTTTCACTGCTTTTCCTGTGCTGTGGAAAGAATATACAGTACTTAAACAAATATTACACTGCTTACGCTTCCCTAGAACACCTGGTCTGATTAACTGTGCTCTGAATGCAGAGGTGAATCTAGAAACAGTGATGCAAACATCTGAAAACATCCTCTCTATGGAGGAAGTATTTTCCACAGAACTTTTCTATTAAGGCAACCATCCCCTGCACATACCTACTGCTGGCTAAACAGTTGACTGCAACAAATAAAAGAGGTCAATGGGAAATAATTACAAGCCAGGGAAGGAATCATGAAAGGATCCCTTGATGCCTATATGAGCTGGAATTAAAACAAACCTAATTTTTCTCTGGCTTAATCTCACTTCATTTTGCCATAAACATGACCAAATAGAACAAGTGGATTCAATAGCTACGTAACCACAGCCTGAGAAATTTCTGACGCAAAATGCTAAATTAGTAAGAAAATAAAACAAGTAAACACAAATATTTGCCCATGACAGCACAGGAAAAAACAAAAACATAACAAAAACAAACAAACAAACACCAAAAACAGGCACAAACAAGTAACCAGGTGCTGAACTTTCTTCACATGCATTTGCAGTTTCCCATTTCATGTCACCATGCATTTTCACTGTGGAAATCTGAATCTTCACTTTCCTCTCAAAGTCAATCCCCATTACTACTTAAGAAAGGGGAAATAAGAAACAATGCTGTTCCTCAAGGATAACATGTCTAGTCTAGTTTTAAAGGAATGAATATTTTTAAAAAAAAGTGCAAGAGCTGATTATTAGTTTGTTGAATCATTAGTAATTATAAACTTTTTAATCACTTTCTTTGAAAAGAAGAAAAGTGCAGAACTTGTTGCAAATGCAACTAAATGCAAAATTATCACTTATTCATAGATTTTGGCACATCTAAACAGGTGCTATTCCAGATCAGAAAAGACTACTTACACTGTCACTGTTTTGAGCACATGGCTATTTCTAACAGGTTCTCCCATAGGAAGACTTCATGTTGCATCACTTGCAATGCAGAGGCTGCAACTATCAATGTCCACCTTCAGACACCTTTCCAAATCCCACATAAAAAAATATTTAAGAGACTGTGTCTGTGGGTATATTTGGGTAAAAGAGCAATACCAACTATTATAGTGATGAGAATTTACTTTCTACCTTCACTATCAAGTACTGCGTCATTTTCATATTAAAACTATATTTTCATCTGCATTTTTGTTCTGTAAATATTTTACAATGCAAAATCATTTTTCCTAATGAAATGAAAACAGGTGTTTTCAGATGCCATAATTTCATACCATTCACTGGTTTTCACTACTTTTACTTGTTTTACCAATTGTGCCTGTTTCACTAGAAATATTTGCCACTTAAAAAAACTCTCATGTCTATTTATGAGAACTTTTTTTTTTTTTTTAATTTTGTAATTCCCTTCTCATTTTAGATATGTCTTAAGATATTCTACATCACAACGTATATGACTGGCTCTGAAATCTATTTTCTTGAAATACCCATACTACTGTTCTTAAAAATGGATTATAAAATAACTGCAAAAAACACTCTTTTTCTCAAAATAACTTCTGCCAGTGGAAAAAAAGAAATTGTATACATTAACTTAACAATCACTTGGACATTGGAAAATCCTATATTTTCCCCAAAGGTACATACATTAATTCAATAAGTTTTCATAATATACAAGATGGCTTATTTTGAAAGATTACTCACTTATGCAGAAAGACGATTTCTACGTTGACATCATCCCTATCCTTGTGCAGGAAGTCCTTCAGGAAGTTGGATACGCTTTCAAGTGTTATATGACCACAGACAACTATGTGCCTGTTACAGAAAAATGAGAGTTAATCTTGCAAAGAAAGTAAAACAAGCAAGCAAATAAAGAAGAAAATGGTAATTTATTGCCCAAGAAAGAGAATTAGTTTTCATGATGTCTCTCTAACACCTATTCCATGAACCTAAAAAAGTAAAACATCAATTCCAAAAGAGGTTTTGCAATTCAAAATACATTTACATTCTCACCTGCAAAGACTACAGTCTTTGGTTAAGTGCACATTTAACAAGACACATAATTTATACAGATGTTTATACACCGTATTGATCAGTCCCTTTTAAAATCATATTTCTCTTATTTCACAGATTTTCATCTGCATCTTAAACTTTTCTGCTGAAATTACCAGTTTAAATTTTTGTTTTACGATGTAATAAGGCAATAAATCTCCCTAAAATTATTCTACATTTTTCCATGAAACCAGAGAATTATATCACAGAAGGCAGTGCAAAGCTTGTCAATAAAATCTGTCAGTAAAAGAAGAATCTTTCTCCTATATTAACACCTACATGGCATGTACTTTGAAATAAGAACTTATTATTTGATGCATTATAGAAATGTATCATTCCAGCTTGCACACACTAAGATTTCACATAGGTTCCTTCTGTTTCACGGTTTTTCATTTGTACCAAACAGATTTACCTGAATAGATGACTTGTAAGAGGAAAGCACATGCCTACACACACCTTCTTGAATTATACATTTTAAATAAGAAGCTACTTAGGAAACTGCACAATTCCTGACTTAATGGATCATTGTTCCTTTATCACTGTAAAGCAAAATACATTTTCTGATAAAGATATCCTATGCTGTCTCACAATTTTCTTCATGGAATGAACTTAACCCAACCTTCTTTACCCTTACTATTTTATGATAGACTGTGATTTTTACATGCCTAATACTAATACTTCCAATAATCACATTGCTTACAGAAGACAGACAAGGTGATCCAGTTGCAATTGCTGAACTAAGAGAAAGAAAGCCAGATTCATTATAGTCATATAGTCTATAAACAAATGTTTCAAATGCAAAATTTCACAAAATTGTCCAAATTTTGCTGCCAAATATGAAGCAAAGTATTCTAACAGTAAAAATTAGACTATCCCAGTCACCATTACATAAAAACTATTTTGTGAACAACTGAGTAATAGAGCAATCTCATTGGCTGGAAACAACTAATAATAGGTGGCAGCAATGATTACTAATATAATGGGCCTGCACTTGCTTCATAATTTGGTGCTTGATGTGATGTGTGTGAAAGGTGCATGGAATTCACTGGAAAAAGGATGACACAGAGAAAAGAATAAATCAACAACATGCTCCATATGGTGAACAATAGAAACATTATGTACTGTTACTTTGCAGTGGTTCAGGTCACTAGGAAAATGAAACTGTATTATTCCAGTCCAGTACACTTTATGATATTGTTCTATTAGTACCACCTTTACAAATAGTGTAGGGTAGTTTTAAAGTTTGTTCAGAAATATGATAACCTTGAACTCTCCTTTTATAAGATTTCTTAGTGACATCACTACACTTCATAGGCAGTTTTAGAAACAGTAACTAAAAGAATTGTTTCATTCCTTTTAATAGGCAAGGAATACATAATGACACGAAATTTTAACATGACTTATTACCTTTATTTTATCCTATATATACCTATCTTTTATTGATAAACTAGCTACCTGGACTGTCTGCTTCAGCTTCACCAAAAATTTTGTTCAATTTTTATCTAAGCTTTTCATCTACTGTGTCCAAAATGCAGCTGAGTTCTCAGACTAAACAATCCCTAATTGCTTTTCTGTAATATAAGACAGTAAGTACAATAACAGAAAACAAAACGAAAAAAAAAATATTTTAGTTCATCCCTTTTTAGTACAAAGGGTCCCTCAGAGATTTCATCTGGGACATTTGCAGCTTGGCAAAATTGAAGCAGCCCTTAGGCTGCATAAAACCCTACCTGCATTCCCATTCTGAGCAGTCTTCCTCAGTTTTCCTAAGGGGTTGATCACCTGAGCTGCTGGAACTGTGTGTGCATGCATTGAGTGCACAGTTCAGCCAGAAGATGGTAGATTAGATTCCCTCCTTACCAAATGGATGAAATTCCATCCAATAGATTAAATTTACCAGAAATTCTCAAGTTCAGATTCTGAAAAGATGTTCAAAATCTTAGTACCTTACTAGAGTTAAATTCTGAACAGACTGAGATTGGTACACTACATTACACTAGCTCTCCAGTGCTATTCAGAACTCTTTCTGAATGTGAGCCTATCTAGAGTCAAGAAAATGATAAATAATGGACAGAAAATATGGAGTTGTATTCCTGACACAGCATAGGTTTTCTAATAATACAGATTAAATGGAGTTGGAAAAGACCTCCAGAAGTCATTTACTCAAAACATCTGCTACTAAAAGCAAATGTATTGGGTACAATTATTATTTCTTATGATTCTCATTCACTGTTGTTTCACATAATCTGATCTAGTAAAAATAAAACTTTTTTTATATACATTTGCACATGAGCATCCGTACTAATTCTTTTGAAAGTGTCAGAAGGTATTTTTACCATGTGCACTAATTACTACTCTGATTTTGGGCTACTTTGGTATCAACTCTCGTCCTTGCTGTACAGCCCAAAAAAGCATTCTAAATAGTGATTGCTAAAAAAAACTTTCCTGGTTTTCAAACAATATTTTCTGATGAGATACATTAATTTTTGGTTGAAAATTCCCACAGAAAAACAAGCAAACAAACTCTTTTCACCATAAGTAATATTTTTGCTTAGAAGAAACAGAAAACAGATTTCCTACTTGCCCAGAGAGAGTTATTTGGTGCATAAACTTAGAAAACTTGGAGAGTTTGTATTGTTCCAATCTGTCCTGTGTATGATCTGAAGATTTATAACTTCCTCTGTTTGTGCCAATAATCATTCCCCTTCCAAACACCACCCAGTTATTCCATGCACCAAGTAAAATGGATATCTTCTTTTTATGGCTGGAGTTCTTTGGTAGGAAAATACTACATTAAAAATGTTGATTCTACAGACAGAAATGTCTAAACTTTGCACTTAAGCTTTGTTTATGACAATCCTCAGAAGTATGATATTCTTTTGTTTGTTCTTTAAAAAGGAAATTTAGATTTTTCCCCATTATATTGAAAAACAGGACTCAGGATTTCAGACACTTTTTGCTGTTAAGTAATCAGTAAGACTATGGTTTCTGTGAAGTAACAGTTGTCAGAACAACTGCATCAGAGGTGAAATTGGTTCAATACAACAATGGAAATCCATATTACACAATTCTGATGCTGCAAAAACATTTCACAGAGAATTCAAAGCCTATCAAGGGTATATTCTATCAAGAAAGTGTCAGACTAATCTTATCACATATCCATTTATCACTCTGAAATATTATTAGAGTGACCAAATACAGAAAATTAGTACACTTATGTGACGAAATCTTTTTACAAAGCTGAAATTCTCTACAATATCTATCTTTTTTCCTCACACAGACAGAATGAAACATCATATAAAAAACGATGCCCTTTTTAGCTCCTTATAAAGTAAATAGAATTACTGTCAGAAGACCTCTACCTACCACAAATACAGTTTCACAAAGGAAAAAATGAAATGAGCAAAAGCTAAATCATCTAGAATTCCAACAGGAGATCACTGAGAACACATATTTAATTTGTGTAAATAGCACTGTAAATGAAAACAGAACCACTGAGAATAGGACTCCTCAGAAATGATTTTACATGGTTTTTCCTTCAGAGGACAGAATACTAAATATAAATCTTTAGCTTGTTTTGAAAGAAATTATATCCATTTTTTTGGAACAAGTAAAAAGAACTTTAAAAAACTCAGTGTCACTCATCTGTCATAATAAATCATAACAAATAGAAAATTCTGTTCAGGATTCAGTTAAATACATGGCATTCACTTGTCAAAGAACTGAAGTGTGGTTCTTATTGATCTAGATATCTCTATAACATTATAATATTTATAACAAATAAAAGTGCTCAAATCTCTTTACTGTCTGTCTTCTTAGAGACCTGATCATAACTTCATCTACTGACCATCTAAATCCTTTCTTTTTATACCAGTAGCAGACAGCCATGGTTGAAATCAATGGGTTATTCTAAAGTCTAACAGTATTCATTAACAAATTATTGGCATCAGTCACTTTGTCTTCCTAATAAAAATCACTTCCTAATAGATTTTTCATCAATAATAATCAATGTCAACACAGTCTGTACATATTATCTTTTCTATTATATCAATGGAATGTATTCTTTAAATGTTCCCGTGTACAATACATTTCTAGCTGCTTGTGATTTTATTATTTATCTGTTACTATTCAAGATAATACTAATTCAATTCAATTACATGAAAACTCTACACATACTCATATATCTCTCCCCTATTATGCAGTATACATAATACAACAACACAATTCTTATTTTAAACACAATTCTTATTTTAAAAGAAACTTCTCAGACTAACATAAATAGATTTTACAGTACTGTAGTCATGATTTGATATATTTCTTTTCTTCCCAGAAGACTTCATGGACCTCTAAGACTAATATATCATTCATCAACTTTAGGACCAAAGGGAAAAAAAAAAACTTTGTGTGTGTGTGTGTGTGTACACGTATGTGTGTACATGTGTGTGCACGTGCGTGTGTTTGCTTTTTGTTTCTATCTGATGCAGATATTAGCTTTCTATTTGACCAATACATGCATAAGGAATCAAGAATGAATCATTTCCATTTCTTAAACTCAAAATTGTTAGTGTGCCCAAAAAAGATACAGCCACATAAAAGACATCTTGATCAGTTGTGAATTATGACAGCTAGAAAACTATAGCAAACACACATACATATTCGAGTTTCAGTCCTGTTCAGTGAATATTTGTGATATATATATTTGTGATATGTGTTATAGTGTCATTTGCACTACTTAAATGCTCGAATGTGTTTTTTTCTGAAAAACAGCAAAATAATAGACTGATGCAGGTCCTCAAATATTTTTTGTCCAAGTAATACTTTAACTAGAGAACACGCTAACAGACAGAGCGCATTAAATTCTGGAAAATTGTACATTCCTTTCTTTAAACTGGATTTTAGAGTATGCATCTCCATATGTTTGCAATAGTATGTTCTTCTAAGGGATTCCCCATGAACTTCTTTATTTCAACTTCCCTGTTCATTTACAGCTAATTAAGTTTATCTTACACTGCTATGATCTAAGGGATGGTGCAAAACGTGGCTATAAAGCAAATTAAAAAAGAAAAGTTAATATTCTTAGCTTGATGTCTACCTATAAAACTGAAATAGTAAGAAAATAGCGATTTGTTTCTGCCAGGATCTGGATTATATAGATGGCTTCCACTATAGCTTAAGGTGAAGAAACTATTCTTTCATTCAGTCTTGATGGTACTATTATCCTCATCTAGAATTCTTCTACTTCTGTAGAAAAACACAACATACCTACATAAAAATAAGAATGCACAATCTACTATAAATAGAAGTAAAAACTATTAAATGCAATAGCATACATCAGATCCATACTAGAAAGCTTGTAATGCAACACAAGTGTAAATGACATCTTCATTATTCGTGTATCAACTGCAAACGAGCTTCTTTCTTGTATTGTTTTGTGCAGCAGATATCACATGTATTTATTACATTGTAATTTGGAAATTTACTGAAAATATTTTGTCTCAAATAAACTGCTTTCTATGTCATTATTCATTTTCAAAGTTGCCTTATGGGTTTTTTAATGTTCAATGAGTCAAAGAGCTATTAAATTCTTTTTAGATAATACAGAATGTACCAAAGTCTAATATTTTTAAGCACTTCATTCATGACCAGAGCTAATGGTCATTTCTTTCAATTGAAATCACCACAAAATGTAATTGCTAACTTTGTGGAAGAACAAAAACAAGTCATATTTCACTAAAACTTGCTTATTATTTCACCACCTCTGCCATCTCATGTTGCCTTCACTGCAGTTTTCACAATGAAACATGGTATATCAGCAATTTATATACTAGACTCAGTCTTTGTTGGGACATAAATTCATAAATTGGACAGAAACTATTACTTTGAAATGAAACCCAAAAGCCTTTTTTAAAATTTAGGCAGAGAAAAGGAAAAAAGTTGAATTTAGTATATTCTTAACTAGAAATATTATTGCTATTAAAAATTATTGCTATTATTCAGGAACAGAAGATGATTTGAGAACTAGATGCACTTCAGGGGAAAAAAAGTCAAAATATTATTATATCTCAATTCCCACACTCCTTTCCTTGCTTTCACAAAAATTGATACAGTTTAATAAGTATGCAAAATTGAGGAAAAGATTGTCCTATTAGTCCTATCTGTCAGTCTATTTAACACTCATCAGAGTGAAACTTCACTAAGTGAGACTTCATTTGAAACAGTGGAATCAGAAGAATGGCTAGCAGATGTGAAAGCGAGACACTGCTGGGGATCATAATGCAATCCATGTCACATTCTCCTATTACAGTCTCATCCCACTGGAAAATAGTATCTTACATACTGCATCAAACAATTTAATATAATAATATTATGTCACTTTCTTTGGAGCTATGTCTCTCATTACTGCAGCAAATGGACCTTTGCCAGAGTATCTGGATAAGTCTTTAAAAAAAAATGTTCTAATTCTTAATCAAAGTCAAATGTCTAATGAATCCAAGATGGTCTGTCAAGTTAAATTATCTGTTTGTCTTTCTGTTTACCATATCTATCTGTCTACAGTTTTTATTTTCCTCTGTGAAGTTTAGTTATTGAATCCCATGTTTCCTTCTGGAAGGAATCTCTAACAGATGATTCTTCCCATTGATATGCTGATGATTTGCTAATTTATGGCTTGTAAATTTAAGAAATCTGAAGAAATGTCTGGGAAGCAAAGTAGACCATGAGAGAAGAGAAACAGGAGATTTTAATAGCTTATACAGTAAGGACTGTGATTTCATTAAATTGCCATTTTTAATTTTTATCTATAGTAATGTCTTACAATTATTTATATATATATAAACTCAACAAATCTTAGCACATATATTAAGTTACTATTAAGAAAATGTACACATAGAAAGTAATTATAAAAATCCCCCTCTCTTTGTCTATATCTATTCATGTGAAGCCATGTTTTACTCACTCCCCTCATAAAGAGTTTTAAATGGAGGTTTGCATATAAGAGGCAAAAACAACTTAGCCCATGCAATTAATATGTAATTATTCAATGCAGAAGAAAGACTGAAAAAAATCATTGCATCATCCAGTCCCTCTTACAGTCCATCAGTATGCAAATATTCTATTCATGTCTTCTTAAGCTTTGTGTAAGCTAACTTACAATAAGCAACTGTTTTCAAATGGAAAACAATTAACAGAACTAAAATCCAGCCTGATTACATGAACACATGAATAGAGAAATGAAAAAACTAATTATGATAAATCTTGAATCTCAAATAAACATGTGAATCTGGAGCAAAAGGTTAATAATTAATTACCAGAGGTAAAACAGATCTAAACCTGAATCTAAGAAAATCTCAGAACAGAAAATCCCAGACTGGGATAGTATGAAGGTTAAGAATAAATAAATGATTTTTTTTGCACAAAAGAAATAACAGATTATTTTGTAAATTCTGTTTTGTCTAGTACTGAAAGTATATGTTCTGAACATCACAAAAGTTCACCTGCAGAATTTTAGTAATCTGAAAACCAAATGTTTCTTGAAGAAAATCTCAATCTAAAAAGCTTGAACTTTATAGAGAAGTTGGTTGAAGCACTTCAGAAAAACATCCAGAGCCCAAGTGATCACCACCTCCTCCAGACTTCCAGATCTATGCGTACATGAACTAACCAGTAAGCTAATTTCTCAGTCCAAAAATAATAGTTTATCAGCACAATGAAATTTATGCTTTTCTTCCTCTTATAATACTTCATGTGAAAATGATGCACTGAATAGTATTTCAGGAGCTCTACAAACAGGTAATGGAAAGAATTCGGTCAGAATAAGTGAACCTGAGAGTCTTAGAGAGAAAATATGCAGATAACGTGTAGGGAGCCAAGCAACAGTCTCAAAATTATTCAGAACAATGGCATAGGGAAATATCACTAACACTCAAGCTATAAGTCATTTCAATTTGCAGCTTATGAAAACAAATGTAAAAGAAAAAAAAAAAGCCCAAGTACTTTATATATAAAAAATAGATATTATTTTCTAAACAAATGTCTAAATTAGACTTTTGTAGACCTTTCATAATATTGTGATTTCTTCTTCCTGCACCTTGCTATGTTATATCTAGTGCTTATCTCCAGTAATTTGTCATTAAAAAATGGTTCATTTGCTCTTAATAATACAAGTTTTTCACTAGTTTACTGAGTGTTAATTTCCTCACCCTCTACAGTAGTCAATAACTAAGCTATATATTCAAGTGTGATATTTAATACTTAATTTTAAATCTTCAATATTTAATTCAATTTACTAGTTTTCTATAACCACATTTATGATGTTTATGATATTCTATCATCGTTGACTAATAAACATATATTCAGGAAAAGTGAAAAATAGATTATCTGAATATAACTTTTTCTCAAGTATCATTTAATTATTTATTCCTTGGTTCTCTAGCATGTTTCCCAAAGTTTGAGTAAGATATGCCCTATGGAATACCACAGACATTTTTAAGAGTGATGACATTATGCTTGATGATGAACAGATTCATAAGAATTTAAACCTCATTATAAATTTCTATTCTGCATTTTAAAATTATTTGTAATTTTCAGAAAACATTTTTCACATGAGACTCATTTAAAGACTCCAAGACTCATTTAAGTCTCGCAAAAAATCTTTCAGGTAGTTACTAGTCAATTAATAATAGAAATATTGTATCAGTAGAACATTAACTAATAAATGAAGAACAGAGGTAACATCTGCTTTGCAAAAGATATAAAGTCATGCACTAGAGTATTCATTTATGAAGATGAACTGTAATGAAAAGTGGCATGGAATATACTGCTGATTTGATAAAGAAAAAAAATTATATGATAAAAGAAAAATTAAAACTTCACTAAGATACTTCTTAGCAATATAAATAAATATTTTTGTAGCAATGATAGTTCCTTATGCCTGAATTTTATTTTCCAATTACATCTTAGATATTTTTTAATATCAAAATGTTTTCTTGTCTTTACAAGCTTAGAATCTAATCTTCTCTGTATCATTTGTACTTGGCGACTGTAGACGGAAAAAAATTGTTTGTTGTTCATAGAACTAAACTCAGTAAGATTTTTTTTCTCATCTACTGATCATCAATTTAGTGTATCAGGGTACACTGTAAATACAGAGTTTCCTGGTGAAGTGAGCTGTGATTTGTAGCAAATCATTATTAGCACTAATTTTGTTACTTATGGAACATCTCATTGCTTACAGGTCTAATATTCAAGAAAAGGATTAGTATCTTTTTGGAGTAACTTCTCATTTATTTAATTTTTCTAGGTTGAGACTGTGTCAATTCATCATCAAATGTACATATTTGGTCTTGGCCACACTTCCTATTGATATAATAGTATGTATTTTACTGTTTATACGTCGGAGGATTTTTGTTGGTTTAACAGGCAAAAAAAAAATTCCCGCTTTGTGTTCTTCAAGACCTTGCAAATCTCATCACAGGAATACCTTATAAAGTAGATATTAAAAAAAAAAAAAAAAAAAAAAAATCCATATGGATTTCTGAAACAAAGCTATCTAGTAAATTTAATCAGTGATAATTGCAAACTGGATATAAACTACCTCAGTTTCTCAACTCTGTATGTCTCATCTAAGAGAGTAGAATGTTTCTTTAGTGTGTAAAACATTTCCTGTATAGTTAATGAGCCTTTCCATGACCTTACTGGCTGAAAAACAAAATGAAATGTGAAATAAAAAATATCTTTTTTATTTATTTTTTTCTTTAGTAAGAGAAATCTATACAAATACTTCTTACACATACACTCCAGCTGCTTCAACAGTTAAAAGTCTTTACCAATGCTTTCCTTGTAGTAAAGCCATGTAGTACGATCCTTAAGAGGTACACAATCATATGTTAATTTTAACTTCCTATCTAAATTTTTGGTGGTAGTATAGAAGCATGTTATTCCACAGACATAATTCACAAGGACATGTGCATAAACATTTATAGAAATGCTACAAAGCAGATTGCATATAGTTATCTATTTTGGAGAAAGAACTAAAAGTATACACATCTGCTATTTTAAGTGTTGAAGCAGTATCTTTCAACAAAATTTACCTCCCTTCATTTTGTACTTGCATTTAATTTTATCTGGAAACTTTCTGACATTAGAACTAGAACAAATGTAGTTTCCCATTATGTATGCTGCCAGAATCTATGCTTGGTTGCTCAACTAAAGAGCTTATATTGCTAATTACTACCACATGCCCAAATCCCAAGCAGAGGAAAGCTTATTGGTTCTGACAATCCATTCTCTCAACACTGAATTCCAAATGAAAACTTAAATTTTGGCCAAACATAACATTTCATCAATCTTGTTCTACTGACTGCAAAAGCAACATCAAAAAAAGGATTACTAATAGCTTTTTACTGTGCAGTTCCCAAGTTTAGATTCTTTGATGAAAGACCCACACAAGCAAAAGACTTCTTTATACTACTCAGTAATTAATATTTGAACCAGAAAACAATGCATTAAGTAAATCGAACATTTTGCATGCTGATGACAGAGCTGTTTCAATTGAGAAGTTATATGGGCAGTAGAGATCTGCAGAATAAGCACTGAGTGAGCTAAAAAAAAGACAGTTTATAAAAAGACAAAAAAGAAAAGGAGAGAAAACAAAATGAAGCACGCCCCAAAGCTAGCAGGAAGTCTTTGAACAGGAATTGAGGTTTTCAGGATGTGGGATTCTGACTGAAGATCAAGTCCTAGTTTAGAGGCAACTGAGCAATGCTGGGTACTAGTGACAATGTAGAAAGTGAGAGACTAGAACTCTGTATTTAAAATGGTTTTTAAAATATATTCACCTCTTGTAACTCTTTTGGAGTTACAAGAGTGAAAAATGAGGTGCAAATTCTGTATTTGAAAATCCTCTTCTTAGAAAACAAAGTATGAACACAAACATGAAACTGAGTAAGTCTCTGTCACAAATAAACATTTTGGGAACTGACAGAAATAAATGAAGACTTTTTTTTTCATCTTTATAAATGAATTATGATGTATGTTTCCAGTATTAGATTTTGCAGTAAAAAATAACTTTAGACACTGGATGGTACCTTAAAAATGGAAAGCCTGAAGTTGTCATTTACGAGTCATTATGACTATTATTGAATATGTAACAGTATTAGAATAAAACAAATATCGTTCTTCGACCCAGTGATTTAAACCAGTACTCTCAAATTAGTTCTTTGGGGCAAATGTAGTCTTTCTTCTCTACAAGGAGAAGAAATAATTTGATGAAATCATGATTTACGTCTGTAAAATCATGCATGGGAGATAACTTAGGGTGAACAAGGTGAAAACCCTTTCTGCTTGAAGTATGGAAAAGAACAAATTAGATAATTTCCTAAAGTTCCTTCTTTTTGTTCTATGGAAAGGATTTTATATAATTAGTCTTTTGTGGTAAATACATATATCTGCTAGAGAATTTCACAAACATATGTAATGAAACAGAAGATGGCAACATTAATGGTGATAAAAATAAAATAATATATCTGCGTTTACGTCTGATTTATTGAAGGCCAGATCTCAGATCTAGATGTTGGGACTGCCAGAAAAAGACGTTTTTAACTTGGTCATGAAAACAAGCAGACTTTCAACAGAAATGTAATGGGTTGAAACGGTCTAATAAAAACTACCTGTTGCTACCAAACAAAATGATTACTTTTTATTTTCATTTTTTTCCCACGCTACATTGATACTAAGGATAATACTTCCTCTTCTTTACAGTGGTTGTGGAAGAAAATAATTTTAAAACTCTTGGTCATACATTCATAAAACCACTATTTTTTGCAATATTCATATGCAATCAATAGGAGCTGCTTGAGATCCGCATCTGTTATTTGAACAATAACAATCAGTATTATCAATTGTCTCAGACAGTTGTGGAATAATCCAATTGACATAAATATCTCATTTTTCACTCCAGCAAACTGAAGTTATCTAAAGAACTGATTTTCTCCAAAATCACATTAAATTACCATTGTGACTTAGTTAAGAGATCACCAAATAATTAAGCGATGCTCAAAAATGTGAAGGGATGTTAATCTCTTTCCAGAAGCTAGCTGCATATGCAAAAGCAAGATATTTATTTATTCATTTATTTATTTTTTCAATTTATATCAGTGTAGTCCTAATGGTATCCAGGTTCTCTTGAAGCAGGAACATAATGTTGTGACTTGTACCGTAGCATTAGCCCAGGTCTCTAACTATAGTGTGACAGTTCTCCAGTGGTAACATCTGAAGTCAAGCAATACAGCTTTTTAAGCTGCAGGTCAGCTATTACCACCTTCAGGGTATCTTTAAAGTCACACAACCACACCTGGTCTTTTTTGACTTACTTTCTGCCTCGGGTTGAGTTAAAAGTCCCGCCGTATTTCTTCCGATTAAGGATGAGAGCAGCAATTTCTGGCACGTAGCGAGCAAACATTGCCTACATGCATGAAACAAAAACACAAAAAAAAAAAAAAAGAAAATGGCATGCAGAGAGTGTTCTACTGCAGCAGAGGCAGCAGAGCCTCTTGGGATACTTACTTTCTTCCACTAACCGCACTATAGGAACCACCATATTTCTTGCGGTTTCCTATTAACTCTATGATTTCAGGGACGTAGCTGGCAAACATGGCCTAAGAAGAAGACAGGAGACAGAAGAAAAGACTAAAAAGATAGGCCAAAGAAAGGGGGATGATGAATATTTTCAAGAGATAAATATTTTTAAGATCTGAAAATGCAAAAGAATTAGATCTACAAAGGTGTTTAAAAAGAAAATTTTAAAAATGTAAAAGTTCTTATCAAACAAAACAAGAGGGTTCAATGTAAAAGTTGGTCTTAGAGAAGGTGCATGTTTTATAAATTAATAAAATGGCCGAAAGAGGAAAAATAGGAAGAGCAAAATTAATTCAAGCTGTTAAATAATCACAAGGTACAGTTACGTCTAAATCTTCTTGAAAAGGGGAAGGTAAAAAAAATACTCATCTTGACTGGAAAGAAAAAAAAAAAGAAAAAAGAACAAAACAGACAAACAAACAAAACAGCAACAACAAAAAAAAAGCAAAGCAAAATTTTAAAAAATATCACCACCAAAAAAAAAAAAAAACTCACAAAAAAAATTTACAAAATGGTTTTTTATGGTTATAAAAAAAATTTTTTTTTTAAAAAAAAAAAAAAAAAAAAAAAAAAAAAAAGAAGTTTTCCCCTGTGATTAGGATCTCAACAAAGACAAAAAGATAGAGTCAGGGGCAAATCTTCCTTCTGAAGAACAAAACAATCACCACTACCCCCAAAAATTGTTTTTCAAAAGGTTTCGCTTTTAAAAGGATTTGAGTAACACGTGAAAGAAAAAAAAAAAAAAAAAAAGATTTTAAGGAGAAAATAAAAATTATTCTGCCATGTTTTGTCCAACAAACATCTCCCTTGTGGCTGGATACTTCGAAGAGCTACTGCCAGTTGGCATGACCTCTGTGCTTGTTTGTCAATAAACATAGATGGAAATGCATACATATACTTTTATATATGTACCTGTGTGTCTGACATATATGGTATTCATAAAATCATTTTATACATATCACTCCATAAGGTGTATGTATCTGTGAAATCAGTATGAGAGTAAAGTAACAAAAAGGATATGTATGTATGTGAATTAATATATATCATTAATTGTCTGTACAGCACTTACCTTGCACTGTCTGAATAATGAAATAAACCTTGCTGCTTTAGAAAAAACATTGCAACAGGTTCCATAGAATTACTAATAGTGATAAATAATAGAAAAGCTGATAGAAGACAACTAGCAACTTTGGTGCTTTGTACATATAGGACAAAGAACACCAGAATTTGCTGATATAAAATGGTACTGGTTATGACCATGCTTCATGTGACAAACTGAATTAAAATTGAGCTGTGTTACATGAAACGATGTTTGAAATTAAAGAAAATGTGGTTTGCCATCATCAGGGTCAGGCAAGCTGCTCTTTAAGGCAGTCCAGAGCCACAGTGTTTGTTGGAATTCTGGGAAGGAACACAGAAGGATGGGTAGGACTTCTGAAACCGCAAAGTGCCTTTAAGTATCAATATTATGCTTAAAAATATGCCCTACATTCAGTCACAGAAAAGTAAAATACTAGGACTAAGTTTATAAGCAGAAATGCTAAGGCACTTCATGTATTCACATGCATTACTTATTTCAGAGGTTTATAGAAATTCTGACTCCTATGACTGTCAGAATATTTATCTTTAGAAAAAATATAGTGTATTAAACTTATTTAGGAGTTTTAGAATTAATTTTAATTTATTAAGTTAAATATTATTATTTCTTCAGTTATAGCACTGAGATTGAGATATACAGAATAAGAACTAAATTAGAAGAAACTAATAAAAATGAAAAATAGTAATATATTTTTTTTTTACCAATCCCCCAAGGATGAAGAAGACCATGAAAAGGCGACCAAGGGTTGTTTTTGCATAAACATCTCCATAACCAACAGTAGACATTGTAACCATCAGTAAATAAACGCATTCCCAGTACGTTAACTGTTGATTATTTTGAAAATTTTCCCAAGGATCCCCTGAGTTCTCCACCTAAAATGAGAAAGGAAATACACAGTGAATAAACTAAAAGTACCATAAACTATCTCTACTGATACAAAAAATACACATATTTTATTGGCAAATAATACTCTGGATAAATAAAACTCTGGATCCCGTTCTGTGATTTGTTTTGAACATACAGAGGACCCAGGATTATAGATTTACCATTCTCTTGCCAATACACATAGAATTGCCACTGCAACTGTTTATCGAGAAAAGTTTTTCCATTCACTACTAAACAATATACATTATTAAAGAAAAACTAGGGCTTATTTGATATCAATTTGTCCGGATATTTTTTCAGATATTATTTGCAATGCAATTATTCCACTTAATATTTTTGTTATATAATATAATGTAGCTATTTATGACATTAGTGACTTATCACTGACTTGGAAAAGTGACAGAAGTTATAAATTTAACAGCAGGAAAGAAGTATACGAGTATACTCTGTACGCATAATAGCTATTAAGTTTTGTTCCACACTAGGAAACCTAAAGATTGAGAATTCCTACAGCAGAAAAAAAAAAAAAAAAAAAAAGAGAAAACCTCCTTCTATCTGATGTAATTTTTAAAACGGTAAATTCTATGTTTTTTTGTTTTGTTTGTTTTTAATTCAAATCTAGAAAAAGTGAATGAATCTGTGTTTAAAAAAAAAAAAAAAAAGCAAGAAAAAAAAAAAGCTGCAGTGGCCCAAATGAATGCATTACTGTTAAATGAGAAATATATCACAAAAAATACCACCCAAAACCTCAGTTCATCTTCCTAAGACTGAAAATTAAACATTGACTTCTTCACACTGGTAACCAGCGATGGGACATGTGGAAATGGCACATAGGTGGGTGTCAAGGCAAGCTCAGGCTACATACAAGGACAGAATTGTTTACCCTGAGGAAGGTCGAACACTGAAACCAGCTTCCTAGCTAGGTGTTTGATGCCCTGTGTCTGTTAGCATTCAAGAGGTATCACTGGATAATGCCTTTAGTAATAAGTTTCAAAGTTTGGTTAGCCCTGAACTAGTCAGGAGTTCTATCTTTGCATGTCCCTACCAACTCAACTAGTCCATTTCATTCTAAATGATTTCTGGTATAACTAGAGGACAAGCATTCTGAATTGTATCTTATGTAGACAAATGTAGCCCAAGGTAATTTAAGTGAAGTCAACCAAATTCTTCAGTTGAAGTTATTTTTAAAGTCTGGATTAACACCAATATCACCAAATCATAACATTACTTCAAAATCATCCTAACTTATTATTGCCCTGAAATTTTCCTGATTCTAAATTCATCATAAAATGTCCTTAAAGGACAAATATTTAGTTATATTTAATTATATTTAGCAAGTAACTTAGCAAAAGCTATTGTTTTTAAATTTGAAAACATGCAAATGACACATACCTTTTATATACAAGTATATTAATATTTATGAAATGATTTGTAATTCTATATGAAGCATCTTGTCAGGTATTTTTAAGTGCAGAATAACAATTATGACAAAAAAGTATACTATCAGTGACAAATAGAAAAATCAAACACTAGAAATCTAAGAGAAAAGCAGAAGGAATGCTATCCTAAATGGTTGCAATCCCACTGCATCTTGTGGAAATACAGAATGGCTTTCTTCTCTAGCACAACCATTGATTTCCCAGGACCTCACTCTCATTTCATACTCAGACATCCCGTTCCAGGAAGCACTTTGAGTAGTTATTTAGGCAACATTGCCACCTACTGGTTAAGTATAATCATTCAGGAAGTTATAATAGTTCAAGTCTCACATTTATCTATTGCTGAAACTAAATATAGGGGTTAAGACATAGATTAGTATTACTTATAAAATAATATTTGAGTAAAAGCTGAAAATTGAAGAAATTTCAATTTTTTTTATTTTTATTTAATAATGAAATGTACTAAGGGATCATTCAGAACAAGACAATTTCAGATAATAAGGCAGATGTGAAAGAAAGCCAAAGAAATATTTGCAAACATACTTACCAAATGTATGAACCCAGCTGCTGTCAGCCATGTGCTGATAAATATAGAGCACAGATTCACTAGCTTGATGGAATTACTGGGGAGAAAAAAAAAGAAAAAGAACATACTTTGGAATTTATCGGACATTCCTCTCACTACTCTTTCAATTTTCCTTTCTGTACACATCAGCATTTAAACACATTCAAACATTCTGATGTCCTGGAATACATCCACGCAGACACAATGAATTAAATAAGGTAATGCCAGCTACCATTGTCTGCTGAACACTGTATTTCCACCCATGACTGACTGATGCTTTCTGAATTATTTCGTTTTTCATTAGCTTGTATGCTTTTTCCATATTCTTTTTTTTGTTTTGTTTTTGTTTTGTGTTTTTTTTTACCCCAGACCTGATGAGGCTTTAAATGCCAATGTCAAGAAGATTTTCAGTGCTGACTCATTGCTAATACTTGCAAATATTATTATAGAGCAAGACTATCTTTCTAGAGATACAGCAAGCAGTAATGAACTATTGCAGCCAGTCTGTGAATGCCAGATTGGTTTTGTGGGGAAAAAAATAGGATTACCAAACTTGGGTATTTTGTTTCTGTGTAAAGTCCTAAGTCATTTTCAAATTAAATCATAACATATCTCATAATTCACACTGACAGTTTCAAAAACAAAACAAGAGAAACCCCACAAATTCTTTTTAGCCCTCCTGAGTACGATATACTCTACTGTAGACAAAGGTGATTTTAAAGCAGGAACCTCACACTGAGTTCAGCAGAAAAGCACTATACTGAAGAGCTTGTGGAAAAGGTTTAAGTAAAGCCTGGTCCTTCTATTCTAAAAAATATTACTGCAATTTGAAAAGCTAGGAGTTACATCCAGCAAATACACAATGAACTGAAGTTATCTATTATTACCTGTTAAAGACCTTACATTTTCAAGGAATTTTATTGAAAATAGCTCTCCTCTGTTTTTGAAAACACATTCAGAAAGAATGAACACATCATCAGAAAACTCATGATTTCCAAGCCAGTGTGTTCCAAAAGAAGAAATACTGGGGGGGCGCGCCCGCCAAAAAAAAAGTAGTAGTTTTGGTAGTAGTCATAGTAGAAATGTAGTGATAGAGTTGATTAATATTTATTTTTCTAACTAACTGAGGACAATTTCTAACCTAAGTTGACAAATGAAAATGGAAAATTAAACAGATAGTTCCACTGAACATAATTTTTAACTAGTACAGTTGAGTGGGCAACTGTAGGGACTAGTAAAGATACACAACTGGCTAACAAATGACAGTTGCTGTAATGATTACTGTACTCAAGTTTATGAAGCCATGCCTTCATTTTTACAATTAATTAATGCTCATGCACATCGAAGCATATCCGCTGAGACAGTTTATTAAGGTTTGTTTGGTTAATTTTAACACTTTGTTAATAACAGCATTCATAATACCACAATAATGTCAGAAGACACTAATCTCTAGGTGCCTAGATTAAACAAAATGATAGAAATTATACTGCTGCAAAGTTTCATTATGAAAAGCTAAATATAATTCTTCACCTGAATTTAGGTCAGAAGAAACTCTCAGTGCAATAAAACAACAACTGTTCTCCACATATTACTGTAATATATGTAAATGACTGCAGTCATTAAAAATATCTTCTCATTATGTGTTTGAAAATTTTTATTTTTTCGGGTTTATTGAAAATTGTACCTTCTCTGTCCTCTATGAAATACGCCTGTGTTTCTGCCAGAGTCTAAATATAGATGAAAGATTAGTCACAAACATTTTTCTGATCTTTAATCTCTTTGCAACATCTGTGCAAAATCCCTTAGTGTGAGCCCTAAGTCCCTGCAGTTTTGTTGAGAAAATATTTGAAAGCCATGAAGTAGAGAAATTTCCAAATCAACATCACACAACTCTATTTTATAAACACGGGAACATAAAATATTCTGATATTTAAATGCCAATGTCAAGATGTATTTCATTTCAGAGTAAGGAAACAAATAGATTACTGGCAGAGGAATATCTTCTAATAGGCCAAGGTAGATCTTTGCTTTAGTTGTTCTTTTCAAATAAAACAATAATTATGTTCTCATGATTTTCTCATTACTTTGCTGATCGTGTCAATATCTGAATGTGTTTGAAAACCATTTTTAAGTGGTGCTCGGGGACATGATTTAGCAGAGGGTTGTTAGGGTAGTATGGTTTGGTTGGGATTAGACTTGAAGATCTGCAGAGTCTGAGCAATTCTGTTATTCTATGATTAATGTTAACCACAATGAAATACTTCATTAAATTACCTCCATATTTTTTCAAATGAATGCATATAACCTTAAATAGCTATGTCTTTTTTTTTTCTATTATTTTATATAATAAAAGCATCTTTTTTTTTTTTTTCTATAATATACTTTCAGAGCTAATAATGAAATACTGAATTTACTGTTTTAGTTCAACAGGTTGAGTACTGTCATTAGTTCTTGGTCTTTATTATAGACAAACTACGAAGTTGAAAATTTCATGAAATCTTTATAAGTGGTAGGCAAGGACTATTGAAATTTCTTAAGTTAACAAGGTTTTTAGACCCTTCTAAGCAAAACAATTTTGCAGTAACTGGTCAAAACTATAAAATACAAAATGAAAATTTATGGTAATAATGAGAATTTATGGCTACTGTATGTAACTGAAACACTGCTCAATTTTAAATAAGTAGATTTTATTTAATTGAACAGGGATTTAATGAGGATAACAGCGTCAGTCCTCTGGCTCTTGAAAAATTTCTAAAGATTGTTCATTAGACACAAGTGCTCAGCACTTTCAGTTTAGTTTTGTGGAGTTTTTTTCAGAAAGATTAATAACGCAGAAATAGAAACTTCCACTAAAATAGTATCTTGATACTCTAACAGCATATGTGTATCCATCACCTACACTATCTGTTTTCTGGCCATTTGTTGCAGATTGATTCATTCACTTTACAAAATGCTGCTTTGTGAACATCGATAGTATTCAAATAATTAAGTTCACTTCAGGTTTACTAAAATACACAGAGCAGACATGTTCTTCCACTGAAGAAATAGGAACAGGGAAAAATAAAAAAAAAAAATTGAGGCACCTATTGTTCTTAAGTTAAATAAACTTTACTGCTGATGAGCTGCTGGCGGTTAATCAGTCAAGTAAACTGAAACTGTCACATTAGAAACTCTGCTTTGCAGCCTTAGTAAAGGTTGTAAGCATTTGGGTTTTACAGATATTTAGGCATTCAGATAGAAAATTATAGAGACACTATCTAATCTAACATTTAAATTTCTACTAGAAAAAAATGCTATTATAATGAATCAGTTAATCTTAAGTTAGCAAGCTGTGAATAAACTGCAGTTGATCAATACAATATCCCTACACTTATGGACCTAGAAGTTTACGAATTCATCACTTCTGACTTTATCTAAAACCATTTGAGTTTATGGGACATTTCTATTAGTTGCCATGTCCTCTGGTGAGGTTGTTCTTGTGTCAAAAATACTGGATATTCTGAGCTTCTGGACAAATTTTTCACTTTCTTTAACAAACTGGTAATAATCTAAGCTAATGGGCTAACATTTTCCCTACATGTTCATTAATTTCTCTATTTATCAAGGACTGGACTTCTTACAGTCACACAGCTGAAGATATACAGATTTTAAGAGACTAGAGCACATAAAATAGTTTTAAGCTTAAGGACTGAAAAATCAGCTCTTCACTATGAGCATCTACAATTCTCAAGGTTCTATTTACTCATCACAACCAGTTTACAGGGGATGTGGACACAGTTTCTTGCTTACAAAGTTCTCACACAAGCTTCTCAACTAATGGAGAGAATATAGTATTTTAGAATTGAACTGAATTTACATTAATTATTGGAAGGCTGGTTCAATTCTTTAGCTGGGGTAATTTAAGGAGTGATAAAAGGCAAAGCATCTACAGCAGTGAAGCAGGGAGGGTTCCTGTTTTTTTGTTGTTTTTTTTCCTCAGAGTGATCTTTTGTGCCAACCTATGCTTTTTCCACACAATTAACATGTATTATTGGCCTAAAGAATATGTGAAAAACAAAGTTAATCAGAGGAGTTTAAAGTATTCTTTGAAAGGAATGCTAATGGCAGTGAACACAATAGAAACATAGCTGTGTGTATAATTATTTTTTTATGTGAGGAAGGATGCTCAATTCAAAAGAACTGAAGTAGAGCCACAACAATTATTTTTTGAAATGCTTTTTAGCAGTATTCCTGAATTAATTGAATTAATTTCCATTATGTAAGGCAGTGGAATACAGACTGACAATGTGGAAATAAGTAACATTTAATCAGTGAAGAGCTATGCAATTCATTCTGCTCTGAATTTATCAATATTCAATCAGATATTCCAAGCAAAATCTTCTCCTGATAACACGGAAACAAAAATGTTTACTCTGGTAAATCAGTGGTCAGCTATGTAAAAATTTTGAAGAACAGATATTGAACTTCATTTTTTTGGCTGATTCTTTTTTCAGACAAAAAAAAATCATATATTACTAGGACCACTAACAGAAGCCATTTAAGTTACGCCATCAATACAACCACTCAAAATATAATTAAATGTCTTACCTTGTTTTAAGGATATTCAGAAACTGCAATATTTCTGAAAACTGTATCAGTCTAAGGGCTCTTAAAAATCTTAAACCTGCATTAAAGAAAAAAAGACTCTAGTAAAGAATAATCCAAATTCTAGCAACACTTCATTTACAAAGACAGCGATCATGAAAACAACATAGGCAGCATACAGTCTGTCAAATACCTTTGAAGTGTTCCTCCATATTTAACAGTTTCAAGATCCTCACCAGTCCTTTTTGGAATAGTTTTAAACTTAATTCCTTAACTGCTGAGGTATTCTACCGGAAAAACTCAGTTTAGCCGGGAAGCCATGGAAGGAGATTAATTGGCTGAAAGCTAAGAGGGAAAAAAGCCTCTTTGAGGTTCTGTTGGCTGTTCTAACACACATGACCTTCTCTTCAGACTGCCAAAGACACGTACAGACCTGAAACTTCTCAATTTTCCAAGCTCCCATGATGCTTAGTGAAAAATAAGAGATTATAAGCAAAAGATCTGATAACCCAGATAAACTAGACTGTGGATATGCCTGATTACATTGGCAAATCTTAATGACGTAAAATCTTTTATTGCAATAATGCCCCTATCTCCACCGTAATTTCAAAAAAAATCAAGTAGTACAACAAGAGGACCACACACTCTCTCCTAAAAGTTTCAAATTTGCTATATAATTATTTCTATTAAAAAAATAGAAGTTTTGTGTTGAAATCAGGTTGCCTGAGTAGCAATTCCTAGACAACTGTAAAGCCAATGAGAGAGAGTATGCAAAAGAAAATACTGTAAAAGATTAAGGGCTTAAATTATTAAAGGAGACTTATTCTGATTCTAAATTGGCTACAGACCTCTGGCATATGAATAAGGGTACATAGTGTACAAACACACATCTTATAACATTGAAACAGCACTTTCAGGATATTTTTTTAGTAAACAGTGCAGCCAAGAGTTACTTAAAAAATTGTATAATATGCTATTGTGAGTATTGCAAGGCAGCTTCTTGTCATTCAATCTCGTGTGTTATAAAACATTTTTTCTCCCTAGAAACTTAAGGAAAATAATTAAACATCAGCACAACCTTTCTCATCCCAGTGAAGTTCAGAGGTTTCCTTCAAAAGCCAAGTTGTATGTGGTCAGATGTATGCTAAATCAAGGCTTTATTTTAACAATACTATAGAAAAGTTGCTAAATACATTTTTTACTCCTGTTAAGGCTCACAGCTATCCTTAATAGAGCTATCCTCTTATTTGTGTACCATACATATACAAAGTTTATAGAAAGCGTGTAGCTCTTAAGATTAATCACAACTTGAAAAGTGGATTTGGGGATCTCAGCAGAAAAAGCCATAAAATGATACTTAATAAGTCCAAATTTCAGATCCATTTGCAAGTAGAAGGTGATCATTTTATATCAAATTTCTCGAACTACAAGACACATGCTTCTGCTGTGCTTGCAGGAGTAGTCCTAGTAGCGCTAGAGTTCTAGCAGTTCCTAGAACTGAAACGTTCAAAATTGTGTACATTTTGAAATTGTCCACTCCCTAGCAAATTTTTAATAAACATATCACGGAAGAAAAATATCTCATTTCAAATGCACTGCAACTGAAGAGAATTTAAAGATATATCCATTGCAATGTTTCAAAAAGAAGCATAAGAAAGAGAGAAAGAGAGAGAGAAGGAGAGAGAGAATTACAGAGGCTTTAAGTCCAGCTTCCGTGACCTACAAATAGAACTTGCTTGTACAGAATCAGCTTGTAACCTCTGCATCTTGTCTAGGACACTACTTTGGGGCTTTGTTTTTTCACTAAGGAAACTTCAGTGCATTGCCTGTTCTGCATAGTTCAAGCACGAAAAACTCAAACCATAGATAAAAAATTTTCCTTATCATGACAGAATCTAAATCCTTTCCATTTATCTAACCTTTTCAATAACTGAATAAATCTGTTAGATTTTTGCACCCGTGCCATTTTAGATGATCTTTGGTACTTCCTGTCTTGTAGATAATGAGTTTACAACAAGAATATATGATTTAATAAGAATCTCATCCCATATTCATAGTATGAAGACACAAGTCATAAACCCTATGAAAAGCCGGATTCTGTAAATGATATATAAAACTTCAGAAGCTGTCATGAACCCTATATGACACTACTTCATCATATTTTCCAGAAAACTTGTTGATATAAATATATATTTTTATTTTTTATTTTTTCTAGAAAAATTAAACGAAATTAATTGAAATAGAAAATTAAAATAGACTACAAGAAGCAACACCTAGGAACAAACTGTAAGCACAAAGCTCAAATGAAATAAGATCACCCCTGAATGTATGTTATTCATATCATCTTGCACTTTGCAAGGTGATGATGAATATACTGAGCAATTCCTAAGAGGAAAAGTCCAATAAACACTTCATTTTGGTTCTGGAATTAACAATATATCAAAGAGTGTAATCATGTATATAACATAAACTGATGACATAGTAATCCTCACAGCAATAACCCTGCTGCAGTGCAACTGTTGTCGGATTAAAGATGGCCCAAATTATTCAGTGGGTAGTTTACCATGAATCCACATGAAAATTAAGCAAAGTTAAATAGAAAAGATTTTGGGTAGTCTTACTCAAGAATAATAACAATGGATCCATAAAGAATAGCTAGGTTATGAAAAAAAAGCATATGAAATAACTAACACAATTTCCCATGTCACGATCTCCCACTGTTCCAAATCAAATTTGACTCATTTAAAAATAAGAATTTCTTTCATGTTCACCAACTCACCAGGAATAGAAATTTATGACATTTTCTTACACATCAACTATACTAATCAAAAATCTATAATGAGAACACTAATAAAAAAATTTATTCATTTTCAAAAGCTGTGTGAGATACTAATACTCTTATATTTAAAGAATACAATTAGTAATTCAAATAAAATAGATTGTTATGTAATATAGTTATGTCAATTTGCACTGTGAATGTTTAATGGGATCCTGTCTTCTAAAGTCAACTGACCAATCTGCTAAAAGCCAGACTCAAGGATTATTTGCAATTTTGCCTCCTCAATTCTTCCTTGGCAAAAGGTTTTATGTTGGAACATTCTTGTGGGATCTAACTGGAATAGAATATAATCCTCTATTACAAAATGAAAAAAAATATATCAAAAGGTTTAATTCACTTAGAAATTCTCTCCAATCAGATAAAAAATACACATGCTTCTTCACTGAGCTAATCTTAGTTTCTAAATTCAAGACCAAGGTATGTTTCCAACCTGGAATTTCTGAGCTCTAAGATGAAGTTGAAGATTTCATAGATTTCTAAGCCAGAAAAGACTATTATGATTATCAATTCAGATACTTTTAATATAAAAAAATATTTTATTCCATAATTTCAGTCTAGTCCAATAATTTCAGTTGTACATATAACAAATAATTCAAATGAGCCTCAAAGTATACCACGGCATTATTTTCTAGCTGAGGAAATATTTGTTCATCTACATGTTTCAGCTATGACAACTAAAGAACAATTCTGAAAGTACACTGAAGATTTAAAATGTGTGTAGTAACTTGTATTATTTTATCAGATGATTTTCTAAATCACATAAGAGACTACTGGGAATAAAAGAAGTAATAGTGGGGAGGTTTTGGTTTTTTTTTAATTATAATTAATTTACATAATGCTTATACTTACTAGAGCAGATAATTTGCAAGAGGCAACCAGTAAGTCATTTGATTAAATTAAGCTAACAGAAAACACTAAATGTTTGTATTAACAACAGATTAAAAAAATAAAAGAGAACAAAAATATCACCAAGACTCCCAGAGGAGGAAATGAAGACAACTAAACAATTATTTATTCTTTATGAGATTCCAGAAAACAGAAATGGGAATTAGGATCTTTCCTTAATTCAACAAGAATTCAATCTAGTGAAACAGCATCAAGTATTACATTACGTCTTCAAATAAATACATATTACCTTTCTTATTTTCATATATTGCTTATTCTGAGAGTAGCATATTCAGAGGTACTGGCACAAGGACTTCAAACCACAGAGATTTTGCATACCAACTACATTCTTTGCAAACCATTCATCCATTCACTAGAATTGTATCTTCAATGACTGATTTCACTATTCATGAAAATTATCAATGGCCACTGCTACTCTATTTGACTGAGACCATATGGTTTACAGAAGACTGAAAAAGCAAGAATCAGTACTAAGAAAACCAGAAAATTTTCTGAGATATATAGAATAGAGGGGTAATTTTGGGGATGAAAACAGCTCTGTTCTGAATGCCTTCACAATGTGCAGCAGAACAACCTGAGATTCCACTCCCTGTAGATGAGTGTCAGAATGAAAGCTCCAAGAACAATACAAGAAGAAGTAAGAGAATCTGCAACATAACCAAATTATTTTCATATATTTCCTTGCTATTATTATGCAAGTGTACATATGAACCAGGTTTCACTGCATCAAGTTAAGAATCTATATAGATTGCTACTAATTCCTTTCAAGCAGTGCCATATCATAATTGTTAATAAATATCTCCAATGCATATTTTTAATTTACATTTACACCTATTAAAATGATAGCCATCTAAAACAAAACAAACAACAACTCTATATCACTGTAGAAAATTACTTTCTATTCTTCAATAAAGACAATTATTTCATTTTATTTGAATATCAAACCCTTTTGAGAAGGCACTGCATATACAGGCACATTACATTATGCAAGTCACAGAAGGAATTTCTCCTATACAGCAGCTGAAATCATATACCAGGAATGGAAAAAATAAATACAATGTCTGTTGAGTAAAGAATTGTGCTAGCACTAGAGACAGAATCACAAACTACATTTTGAAGAAAAAGTTTAGAGTTGGACCTTACCCCAGTATGAGCCGACCCTGTAACAAGACACCAAGGAGTTTCGAAAAGAATGCTGTTCTTCCTTCTCAGGGATATTATGTCCCGCTTTGACACGATATCCATTTTGGAATAGTTCTCCAAGAGACTTTTTACGTCTTCTGGTACTTTTGTAAGTTTCTGTACGCGTGCCCCCAGAAGGGCTGTGGTAGACTAAAATCTTGCTGGGAATCATTACTATCTATCTTCTGCACATAAGATGTATTGTGGTCCAGTCTTCAGTCACAGCATCCACTAACGAAGATATTCATACACATCTCTTTTTTTTCTCATTCAGTATTAACACAGAGAAAGCTCAGAATACTTTAATAGAATTTTTCTTTGGAAGCAGATTTACTTAACAGGGCACAGTTTGCAAATTTGTATTATATACAAATTTTAACTTTACATGTTGTTATCAAAAGATAATTCAATATAATCTAACTCACTTCTGTTAGCATGAAACAAACAGAATTCATGCAAATATAGAACTCAGCCTCACAAAACACCCTAGGAATATCACCAAGTGGATAGGCGAAACAAATCAGAGAACAGACAGGCAGGCAGGGCAGATGCTCCTCTGATCCGTGATGTACTAGAGCTTAAAAGCCATCTTCTATCCGGATATTACCACATAAGCTTCTTTCAGATACACCAAAGAACCACACCCATCAATTCAAAACCCTCAAATGTGATGCTGTTCACTTGAAATGAACAGGTACTCTCATAAAGAATATAGCTATAGCAGATCATAAAGGGAATTATTTGCTGTGTACTCTTTTCTTTGGCAATATACACGTGTGTCTTCTGGTGAAAGTTATTACGCAGAAGGCAGAGGTCACAAATCAGCCAACTCTTACAGGATTTATCCCAGATGAAATAAACCCCTGTACACACACAACCATTCTTCATCTAATCCCAGCTAATGGCAGCTATATTACGGAAGAAAAAATATATATATCTTTAGCCATCAAGCAAGAGGGAAAGAATAGAGCACATTAGTTCTCTCAAGCAGACTTGTTCTGTGAATATTCACAACAGGATTTTTGTTCAGTCAGCTACCACCTCAATTAGAAAAAAAGCTGTTTCAAATAAAATGTAAATGTGAGATGGTACTTTCCATAAGACATGATGTGCTTGCCTGGTCAATGTCCTGGCTTTAGAGAATAACATACATACTCCTTCTTGAAAAGCTAACTTCATTTCAAGAAATATGCTTAACGTGCCTAACATCCCTATTACATTTTTTTTTCTGCACTAGAAAAGCCATAAAAATATATATTCTAAAAATATATCAATGCCATCTGGAGTACAGTGCAAAGCAGATATAAAAATAGACAGTATCATCTGCTTATAGGAAATATACAGGATCTCAAAGCACTTTGGAAATGTTATTGAAGTGTGACAAGGCCAAACAAAGAAATGGGGAGCACGTACACACAAATTTAAAATGCCAAGTATTATTCAGGGAGTAAATAATAAGTAAACCATTTCTGTGATTCTTTTACATCGTAGCATTTACACCAAGTTCTTACAAACACCCTGGTCATATTCCCACTGGTCACAGAAGTGAAGTTCCATGGAGTTCACTGGGAATTATGCTCTTTGACTGTACAAATGCATACACACATATTTATAAACTATCTGTGAGCATTTGAATTATTCCTTTCAAACTGGAAGGATTTTAACAAGGCATTATTTCTCCTTATTACTAATCACATCTACTGCTCAAACTGAAAGAACATCCTACTTTTTTTTTAATTATGTAAGGCATATTATTTTTCTTCATTTTTGTATTTCACTTTTAAATATAACTATATTCTTGTTATGTTTTGAATTTTAAACCTATCATTATCTTACTTTGTGGTGTTTTTTTGTTTGGTTGGTTGTTGGCTTTTTTTTGTTTGTTTGTTTGTTTTACAGCAAACATTTGGGTGTAGAATTCAAAAGTGTTTTGAGTCTAGCACACCTCTAAAGCAAATCAGTGCTCCATTAATAACTAGCAAAAGCCAAGCTTCTTGTTTACATAACCTACATTTTGGGTTTAGTAATCTGACAGTATTCTTTTAACTCTTTCAGCTCCCTGGAACAGAGGATGTTATCCAGATTTTTATTGATTTTCTCCCTTTTTGTTTCAGAGCACTGATAAAACTATTGAATACATCAAAGACCGCAAAAAAATGAATTAAATAATAGAAAATAGAAATAATTTTAAAACAAATCTGATCCACAATTAAAAAATGCAAATCTAAATTTCTAACCCTAAGCAAAGGAAGGACAAAAGCCAGATGTAAAATCTGAGTAATGCTGCAGCACTCTGTTGCTTGCAGACTTGCAATTCTGCCTGTCTTTGCAAGCAAATACAAACGAATTAATTTAGAAAAAATAATACTCCACAAAATTGTATATAATTATGATACAAGTGTGAAAAAAAAAAATTCTACTTTTCTGACCAGATTGTGCCACACACTTTGTAAAATATCTATGCCTGTAAATGACGAATGATGGTCTTACTGTATAACTCCTTGAAGGTGGAATAAATTCATACTGTAATAACAACAAACAATATTTCATACCAGCTATTAGATTAAGACTTCAGGCATAAAATTCCATAGAAGTCAAAGATTAAGTTGCTTTCACTGTCTGGTGGGAATATGGCTGTCACATAGGTCCATGCATTACTTACTAGTATCCCTATTTTCACCTCATGCCAGTACTAGAAGTCTTCACAGATCCAGTGTTGTAACATATTTAAATACAAAGTCTGAGAACTGGAAGATTCAATACAGCACTAAGGCTGCCTCTGGAATAAGTCCAGCAAAGAGAATAGTGTTTAAGACTCTTCAAATCAATTTCAGACAGAAAATCTGCCTGTGGTCTGCCTGCTGAGATGCAAATTCTGAGGGTATTTTTACTGCTCAAAAAATGGTTGCTGTAATAGGATAATATATTATCAAAAGCTAGAGTAAATTACAAATATATTGCCACAGAACTACCAACACTAAGAATAGATTGTGGAAAAGGATATGCACTGTCAGAGTAGATTACAATCAGCTTCTAGAAAAGCAGGTGTCTCTGATGTTTTTCCAGAAGACAGCCTTCCTCCAAATACGGGCATTATTTGCCCTATACTCTTGACTGCTACGTACTTCCCTATGTGATTAGGATGTATTTCCATAGTAAGCATGAACATGAGAGAATCTAGAAGATCCTATCATGGATCATTTTTATTTCCTAGGTGTATCTGCTTTTCAGTTCATTTTACAATGCTGCAGTGTGGATGTTTTGCCCATAGCAAGAAAGAAAGTAAAGGCAGGCACGAGAGACCAATCTCAGTGTTACTATGAACCTCTATAGAAAATGAAAGCTAGAACCACAGTACAAATTGTAGGAGCCACTTTACAAATTATCCTATTTATTTTGAATTTATGATTGCAATATATTTTGAGTATAAATTCTGTTCTGACTGCCACATCATCATACATATTGTCTGCCAAATAATCACTACAAACCTATTGTTTTCTTGAGTGAGCAGTGTCCTAACCCTATATTTAGCCATCATTAAGCATTACATTAAGTGTGCATTAACAAGCATCTAAAATCATTTTAATTATACATACGTATTAAAAATTTACAAATAGTATATACATTATATGAATTTTAATAAGAATAGTAAGCTGCCTTCATTTTGTATTATTTACATAATTAATCATTTAAGAACATAATTAAAAAGTGAACTTCTAAATAAGATCTGAATTAAAAAGAAAATGTCAATTTCCCTGCAAAAATCACATTTAACAGAAAGAAAATGGGTTTAGGGAAAAAAAAAAAAAAAAAAAAAAAAGTTTGATCTAGAGAAACACAGTTTCCCAAACCAAAATGCTGTGTTTCTGTGCGTGTTTATGTTTTTAAATTAATTAAGGCATTATTCTGTTTTTTATATTTCCTTGCCATCTGCTATATTTTTTACTTTACAAACAAAACTGCTGATGAAGTTGAATGCAGTATCTCTGCTTCTGGCCTGAATTAGCAGCTAGTGAGATTTCATAAGAAAGTTTATTCCTGGCAAATGTCTGTGCAATTTCAAAGACATGATAAGCTTAGATATTTTAACCTAAAATACCAAGAAAACTCAGATTCATTGACCTCATATTCCTTTACAAATATCAACCCAGAAAGTAGAATTGGTAGCTAGATTTAGAGCAAAATGTTTCCTAACTAGCACAAGCTTATAATAACATTCGTAAATACACTCTACTGATTTATTCAAAAAGAATTATATACTAAATGCTGGAACCAAAGAAACATTTTCCAAAGTTTAGTAGTGTCTCTTTTAATGCTGTTTCAAATTGAAAAAAAAAACTCCAGACTGGAGGAAAAAAAAAAAAAGCAAAAAGATGCCAAAGCATACACACAGAAAGAGCAAGCAAATGCCTTCTGAACATCATTAGTTTTGCTGGTAGAGACTTTCTAGCAATCCATATGGAATATGGAATAAAGTTAATTCAGTATTCCACACTCAGATAGGACCTAAATGTCTACTAATACTATGAACAGAAATAGAACATCTCTCTTTCCTTTATGGTGAGTATGTTCTACTGAAAATTAAGCTGCAATTAAGGTACAATAATATAATTTTTTTTTTTTTGTATAATACACATGGAAAAAAATAGTTTGGTTTACACTAAAAGAATGTCAATCTAAAAGAAATAGGCTGAAGAGTACTGATAAATCTTTGAAAGTTCTAAACATTACAACTTCAAACTGTTTGATTCAAGTAAAGGACTGCCTACAGGACTCCATCTTAGCAGATATTTTAAATTGATTATGAATAACAAACTTAGGCTGCTTAAATAAAAATTCTTATTAGCGAGTACATTTACTGTTCATGAATAATAATTAACACAATTTCTAAGTAGTAATAAAATATTAACATATATTTTGTATCTTAAAGTACTAAATTTCCAAAAAGAAAGTGTTTTTGATTGACGTTAACTAATGGAGCTGAAGACTTTACTGCATATTGCAAATAAATGACATTTTATTGCAGCATTCTACTACCTTGGGCCTGGCAGACATTTTAGTAATAAGGCAAATAAGGCTGAAATCTAATACATGTTTTGAGAAAAAGCCAATCATGTAATTATGGCATAACTGCCTTCCTAAAAGGACTAAGTGAGACATTTCTAAGTCATCATATCTGGGTACCTTGTATTTAGTAATTTTAAAAACTTGCTCTGCAGTCCACTTAACGTTGGTTTTCAGTAAGTCTGGTACAGTCAGTTGAAGTTCCAAAAATATATAAGAAAGTTAATATTATTATCATATGTTTAAAAGTAACCACAGACCATAGTTAACCAAATCACAGACAGAGCAAGGAATACTACAGCAAAATACTTAGGAGTTCAAAATAAAGAATTGTATTTATGTATGCAAAAAACATCCCATTGCCATTAGAATTTACATTTGAACAATAAAGATGTACATACTGATGGAGTTAATGCAGCATTGCAATGGCATTAAGCAAAAAAAGAACTGTTATGCCTTTAAATAGCATGCTGTCCATGGTAACCTTGTCAGGGAAGGGTTCTTGACCTTAAGTTAATATTTCTATTAATATTCTGGAGGGAAAACAAAATCCACATTGATAAAATTAATAGATGATACTGAAGAATAATAAGGAAAAATGGTTTGATTAAAAGGAGAGAAAATTGTATTCAATATTATACATGTGATACAGTCTTTTCAGTGACATACTATTATCAGAAGACATAGCACATCATAGACTATTAAGAGTGATATCTTTAAAAAATTCTTCTACCTGCTTGAAGTCACCTGAAGTGAATGAAGAAATGTTACTGCAAATGAAACTAATGCATATGTATGAAAAACACTATTTCCCTTAGAAACTGAACAAAATTGTTCTTCCAATGTACACAAAATATAATGTAAGTAAAATTACATAACGTGTTTTAAAGCTGTAAAAAGTACACCAGTTTTGTAAAAGAGAAAAAAACTGGCATATTAAAGGCATATTTGGATGTGTATTTATAGTATTTCCCACTAGATGGCAGAAATACATAATACTTAATGTATAAACACACTGAAAATTGACTAAATTAAGGGTGCTAAGAAGAGCGTATTTCAGAGGGCTGTGGATGTATCAAGATACAGCAGATGCTTATAAGGTTTTGGAGCTCCTGCCTCACAGGCATCCCCACAACTCGGTTATTAAAGAACTTTGTGTCATTAAGGTACTCTGTTGCATACCATTTTCCAAAAGGCGTAACGCGTTCAGCAAATTTGTACAGACGTTTAGGCAGAGTTGCTCTGTAGAGCATACGTTAAAAAAAAAAAAAAAAAAAAAAAAAAGGTACTGAAACAAATGTTTTCCATGTCACTTTTTCTCACAGAGATTTTCAGTTTCAACTTGAAGCACACTTGCTGAATGGCCAGAAGGCATTTGCAACATCAGCTTAAACTATCAATTTTTCTCTAAAGTTACGCATCTATTTTCATTAACCACAAGGAGAAACTAATTTCATTTTCTGACTGACATAAATAGTTCTCTCTACCAGAGACATTGGAAACAATTTTCTAAGTCCAAGAAATGATACTGAAACAACAAGTCAGATCCAAAATGACTTGGGAAGTCTGTAACAGAACCTGAACAGGATTTCAAGAAAGATTGGAAAAAAGAAAGCCCTCGTTTGAATAAATATGCTTTCCACCACATAGAGAGATTCACTATTCATCTATGCTGCAGATATGTCTGCATTTGCACACACTGTCTGCCTTCTTTCCCCCCACTGTAAATCTCAAGTTACTTTCTAAAAAAATAGCACAACTTCAGCAGCAGCCAAGACCGCCGAGGAGACGTCAGATGAATCTATTAGCAATCAAATAGTTTCTAAGAATTAAAATGTTGTACAGTAGAATAAAGAGGAAAAGTAAACTGATCAACTGTGATTCAATGTTAATATGAAAGAATATAAAATCCTTATAATTAGTTAGGTTTTATTTAAGTCACTGTAGTTCCTAAGGTTGATTGGTCTTTGTTCACATGTCCTTGTAAACATGAATCTAAGGTGGTATTTTACACATTTAATCTTCCCCTATGAACATCACTCTGTCAAGGCAATTTTTCAGTTATTTAAAGTAAAGGTTTGCTCTCACAGAAGATAGAGTAACAATTTTAAGTAGAGGGTACAGTGTTCGTATATCATTACTAAGTAAGGCTAGAAAATATTCACACATTGCAGGCATCTCCAGCTTAGTAGATTGCAAGCTACCTAAGAAACAAAGGTCTGATCACCTAAAGTTTAGCTGTGATTCTCAGATCATAATGAATTTGTGTTAAAAAATGAGTTTCGCCAGAACCTCACTTCTGCCATTGCAAATCTTTTTTCCTCCAATGGCACTTTTAGCCTAACTTCATTTACAGAAGTTATATGTGCTGTATTTACAGCACATTCAGCAACTAATAGAAAGCATTTGGCTAAAATTAATTATCAAAACAACATGTAAACTCTGGAGCCATAAACACCATTCTTTGTTGTTATTGTTCTTCCCTTGGAAAGATTCTCCCCACTACACAGAAGTCTGCAATCACAGTGGATAATTGTTCTTTTGTCTGTATTATCAAGTTTTTCCTACAGTTCTGCACAAGAAGTATTTATTTTACATATAAGTATTTGCTCAAATGTTACTTTTTGCAAAACGGTGCTGAAAAAACATCAAAGGGATATAGATGCAAATGGACTTCATTAGAAAACAGTTATGTTTTTAACTGTAGAGTTTTAAGTATTAGCATAAGCAATTTAACACCACTGACTACTGAAGTAATATATACCACTGAACTACTTAGATTTAAATTTTTAAATTTTTAATTTTTTTCTAAAAAAAAAAAAAAAGAAAAGTAGGTACTTGACCTGAAACTAATACAGTGAAAACATTCTCCCTAGCCCTCCACCCACACTTCTGCCTTTCCACTGTTACCTATAAACATGTCGCAAGCATTTCAGCTCCTTCAGGAAAGTAAATTCTCTTTCAAAACTATGAAGGAATACTCTTCATTAATACACTTCTGTGTATTTGCTTAAAAACTCTTTCACCACAACAATTCCAAATGACATTTTGCTGGTCTAAATCACAGACCCCAATAATTCACATTTTTGAATAAGTAAATTATTTCATTGAGAATGATTTTCCCAAAGTGAAAGCTCCTCTGGAATAAACATAAAAGAAGCAAGTGTAAATGCTCAAACCTCATAAATATGTTGCTCATAAGCCAGCTACATAATAAAAAATTAAACAAATCTGTGTTTCGGCAGGTGATAAATACCTCTAAAAAAGGATTCAGTCAGAAAACAAGTGGGACTATAAAGAAGAAATCCAGAAAAGGTGAAATTGGTGCAATTACGAGAAGAGGAAATCCTTTTAATACAATAAATAAATATAATTACAACATTTACTTCGCCTGCAAAATGACATGGATCATATACAAAGTATACAGGGAAAACTGATAAACATGAAGGCACTCTCATTATTCTTGTTGGTTCTGTTAGATTGCTGTGTCACCAAGAGCGAGTCATTTACACAGTCACTTTCATAAAGTATATTAATTCCAACTAATGATCTTTTTGCATAATTTTCTAGTGTTTTTTTTTTTTTGCATTTTCGCTCATTTCATATTCATTTTCTATGGATGCTAGTTTTTCCTCTCAGTTCACCTTCATCTCCAATGACTTAAATCTGAAAGCTGTGGGAATCTATGTTACATGAGATTCAAGTATGAAAACACATCCTACTAAATCACATTACATAAGATTCTGGGATTTTCGAATCTGGGAAAACTGCTAGTGAAATGTGAATTTTCTTCTACGGATTAGTTCATTTGTTATTGACATACTTTCTTTTCAATTTTATTTTCTATAAAAAGTATGGAACTTTATGACATTTTCTACTTCAAAATTTTCATTTAATAAATATGGTAGAATGCAATTAAGACTTTAACGATATGAGGATCTGTAATCATCTTTTTTGGCTGCTTTGCTGCATTCTTCTTTGGTTTATTAATAACCGCTAATGTATATAATGAACCTGAACATGGTTATGCAATCTATTAGTCTCTTTTCATACAGCACTGAATTATTGATAATTTCTGCATATTTGTATTTCTGAAATTGAGAATATCATAATTTTATTTAAAATTCTCTGTTTCACTACAAGTTTTACTGCTTTCAGTTTTCAGTGACAACAAGCAGTAATGTTTCTATAGAAATTGATAGACAAATGGTGAGGTTTCATTTGTTATCTAAAAATATAGCACTTAAAAAGCATAACATTTTGGAAAGTTTTCTCCAAACAAAAGTTCCCAAATTTTGATCCTCATTTTACGTAACTAGATAAAAATATGCCACTGGTACAAGAAACTTAGTATACCATAGTACATGACCATTTTTAGGTTTTTTTTAATCTACTTTGTTTCATTTTGTGATCTTTTTTGTGTGCCATATCTTTTTCCAGTGCACTCCTAGCAGTCTTTCCTACCCAAGGTTTGAGACCAGTAACATCTATCCAAATCTCCCAAACATATTGCTCCAATGGCTTTAAAATTTTTCTTTATTGGCACAAAAAGTGAAGGAAACCTCTTGATTTCATTGCTGATGACTCATGACAGTAGATTTCAGTGAATAAATGGCTAGAATAATCTGTTCAAGTAATAATTATACTATATTCCCCATTTTGTAACAACAGACACATATTAAACTGTATTCTCTAGATGGATCTTACCAATACCTATGGGAGGAAATTATATTCACAGAATCGTAGAACCACCAAGATTGGAAAGGATCTCTAAGTTCAACCATCAAACCATCACCACCATGCCCATTAAATCATGTCCCTAAGTGCTACATAGACATGTTTCTTGAATGCCTCCATGTGTGCTGAGTTCATCACTTCCCTGAGCAGCCTGTTCCAATACTTGGCCACTGTTTAGGAGAGGAAGTTTTTTCCTAACAATCAACCTTCACCTCCTTTGGTGCAACTTGAAGCCATTCCCTCTCATCCTATTGCTGGGAAAAGAGGCTGAACTCCACCTTGGTATATTCACCTTTCAGAGTATTGTAGAGAGCAGTAAGGCCTACCCTGAGCCTCTTCTTCTCCACACTAACCAATTCCACTTCCCTCAGCTGCTCCTCATAAGACTTGTGCTCCAGTCCCCTCAAAGCTTCAGTGCTCTTCTCTGGACATGCTCCAGGGCCACAGTGTCTTTCTTGAAGTAAGGGGCCCAAAACTGAATACAGTACTCAAGGTGCAGCATCACCAGTGCCAAATACAGAGGGATGATCACTTTCCTGCTCTTTCTGGCTAAACTGTTCATAATACAAGCCAGGATGCCACTGGCCTTCTTTGCCAGCTGGGCACAGTGCTGGCTCACGTTCAGGTGGCTATCAATTAACATCCCCAGATCCTTTTCTTCTGCCCAGCTGTCCAGCCACTCTGCCACAAGCCTGTGGCATTGTATGGAGTTGTAGTGACCATAGTGCAGGACTAGGCACTTGGTCTTGCTGAACTTCATCCCATTTACCACAGCCCATTGATCCAGCATATCCAGATCTCTCTGTAGTATCTTCTGACCCTCAATTAGATCAATACTTCCTCCCAACTTGGTGTCATCTGCAAAGTTACTGAGGGTTCAACCAATCCTCCTGATCAAATCATCAAAAAGGACTGGTCCCAATACTGACCTCCATGGGGAACACCACTCATGACTACTCACAAGCTGAATTTAATTCCACTCATTTGGCTGGGTCATTTTTCTTGATTGACTTAGTGCTTTTTTCTGACATAACTCACCTGTCTACTGAAATGGTAGAATCACTTCATAAGGTGAAAGCATTACCAAAATATGCCAAGTTTAGGTATTTTTATTATAGTTATTAAAAAGAGAAACTCTATTACTTACCGAGCCAACTTCTGTTTAAATATACTGAAACAAACACTGGAGGGACCGTGAAGAAATCTACTACTGAGTTAACTTCCAGCCAAAACCATAGCTTGTCATTGGCTGCTATGAACTGGGGAAAAAAAAAGAAAAAAGAAAAAAAAAAAAAAAAAAAAAAAAGAATCAAGTTAGATTTGTGGTGTGTACTTGCATGCAATACTTTCCATTATAAAATATTAAACTTCAAAGGTAATTTAATAACTAGCTCCAGACAAAATAGTCGGTATCACTGGTAAGAATTCTGTGAAAATTCTATCTAAAGAAGCAGAATATTTATGTAGTAAGTTGTAAGATCTATGGTAAAAACTGCATCCTTCACATTTATTAATAACATATCAGTAATATTAGAAAAGTAAAGATAAATATAAAATATTCCAAAGTATATCACCTTTACTGCAGCACTCCAAACATATTAGTAGTGGTGTCATCATGTTGCTGTTGTTTTTATTTGCTGTTTCTAAATACAAGGTATTTTATTACCAAGATCCCACTATCATCCTATCTAGAGTTAATCAGTATGATGAATCCTTCAAGCAATAATTTAGAACTGCAGCAGGACTTCAGTTCTCTGCATTGTACTCTGGAAGACACCCTTTCTCTCTAATGATTATGAAATCAGCATTGGGAAACTGGGAAACTTAGATTTCAAATACATCTTTGTGATCATCAAAGACCATTTTTATCTGGTGTTTAGCGGGATTAAACAACTGTTCATATTCAAAATATGGCTAAATTTGTTTTTTGAAAATATTAAATAGTTATAAATAAATATAAAAGTTTAATAAATTATGAAGATATTTAGTGAACTGGTTTTACTCATGCAAGACTTGAATCTTAGACTAACATATTTTATTTTATTTTATTTTATTTTATTTTATTTTATTTTATTTTATTTTATTTT